>NC_056736.1:353074445-353086945 GCF_019279795.1 Protopterus annectens | reverse complement strand
ACATCAATAGGCTCTATAAAAAAGTAAGACAATTATAGCAAAAAATAGGAGGTGTAGCACCCAGCAGGAGGAAAGCAATCTCATCAAACTAAACAAACAACTTAGAGGAAAAACAAAGTCTGACAATGCCAAATTTGAGGCAAATCTGGCTTTCCAGGCCAAGGACAACTACAAGGCATTCATTAGTTATGTCCACGGCCTCAAAGGCAATACACAATTGTGTGCAGAGTTTATTGTTAATGAAGCCACTTGTACTGAGCCAAAAGATATTGCAAACCTTCTGGCAGACAAATTCAGCACTTACTTCACTCCTCTTTTGCCTCAACCTCACCTCAGGAAATACTATCTCATATAAACCCCTTCAATAATCATTTAGGAACAGGTCCTCAGTGCTCTTCCTAAGGCCAAGAACATACCATCAATGGGCCCACATATTATCCCAGGATGCCTTCTAAATACCATAAAACATAACCTATCAGCCCCACTGGAATTGCTATTTAACTGTTTCCTTCAAACAGTCTTTGGGCCTAATGAATGGAGAACAGCAACAGTCATCCCTCTACACAAAGGTGGGCTATCTGCAGACCCTGGAGACTACAGACCCATAAGTCTCATTAGTGTCATATGCAAAGCAGTGGAAAGAATTATCAAGGAAATGATCAGTAATGAAATAGAAAACCTCAAGACATTGGACCCAACCCAGTTTGGTTTGTCAATGGCAGGTCATGCCTACTGAACCTTGTGGACTTCTTTCAGAAGGTTAACAAAGGAATGGATGATGGCAAAATGATTCACACTGCCTACCTTAACCTTTCCAAGGCACTTGATACAATGCCTGATTCTGACATTGTTGACAAACTCAAGAGATTAGATATAAACCCTTATGTCATCCAGAGGATAGCCAACTGGCTCATAGATAGGACTAAGGAGATTAGAATTGGGGAGTCCACCTCCACAAAAAAAGCCAGTCACAAGAGGAGTCCCTCAGGGATTTGTCCTGGAGCTGCTCTTTTTTGGCATTTACTTCTCTGAAGTCATGGCCAATATCAAGAGCCTCTGGCTGACCAAATATTCAGATAATTGCAAACTAGGAGTAGTCATAGAATCCTCCAGCCACAGTAATGTTCATAACGAAGGGCTGACACAGACAAATAACTTGTGCCTAAGTGCCAAGAAATGTAAAATTGTATCCTTCAGGATGTCATCCACCCCTGATAGCTATCATATTGATAACACAACCCAAGAATCTACCCAGTAATCAGTGGCTTGGTGACACATATAGACAGCAATCAAGGCTTTGACCATTATTCATCTAAAGTAGTGAGGAAATCATTCTATGTTGTCCAATTTATAAACAAAGGTATGGCATCTAAGTCCAAGGAGGTCATTCTTCCACTGTATTCAGTAATCATCAGACCTGTCATGGAGTACAATGCCCCCTTCAATACATACCTCACCAGACACATCCAACAATTGGAATGTCCACAGGTTCCTCACTAAAAGAATACAGGGAGTAAGTAACATGTCCTAGGCAGACTACCTCAAAGCCTTATCTCTGTAGTCTGTCTCCTACAGCCTATTGAGGGGTGATCTATGCCTGGCACACAAGGCATTGTCAGACCCCATCCTGGGGGACCTCCTGCATATCTGGAAAGCAAACTGCACCAGAATTACCCATTCTAGATACTTAAACCTTGCCTTCTGGGAAGACAGTTATGTATCCCAGAGACTACTCCTTCTCTGGAACTGGCTCCCCATCCATGTGAAGCAGAGTTCCTCCTAACCCAATTCAAGTGTAACTTGGACAATTGGATGGGGAACATTAAATTCATGCCTGGTTTGGCACCTGTGTCTATAATGGACACAGTCAGCCTGTAAACAGTTCATCTTCCAGGCTCCATCCTGTAAATGTTTCATCTTCCAATATCAGGCTTACGCTTATCATAGGTACCAGAACTTATCAGAGATTTGGGATACATGGCTAAGGCTTAAAAAGACCCTAGTGGTCATTGAAAAAGCATTGAACGTATTAACTACACAGATCACGTTGTGATATACTGACTCTATACCCAACATCCGTTGCAGGTTTACTTGAAAACAGCAAACGTGAAAACAACCTAGTAAAAGAGTTAATTCTGCAAGATAATCCCCGGGATTTAGTAAGCTTCCCTGCAGGAATAGCTTATTCCTGCATGGAAACAACCATTTAAGAGCAGCATGGCAGGACGCCATGCATAGTTATGAAGGTGCACTGCCTCTGCTCCTAAACAGACACGGAGCATGGATGAGTGCAGGGGGTGTGTCTGAAAGCAGAGCTCTCACAATATACATGCCCCTACACTCAAGAATTGCCGTTCGGCAATTACAATGAGTGAGAAAGCTCACAGGGGGTTGTAGGGTTGCCAGCTTTTCAAATGCCTAAAGTGGGACATTTTTGGTACAAATGTCAGATTTGGCAGGCCAAAACATACCCACTGCCAGTAGAAAGGACAGAATTTCACTTCTTTGCCTAAATAAAAGCTTATTCCTGTAACATTTTAGTTGCTTATTCTGTTTCTTATAACAGTTAGGTGTTTCAGATACAGAATAACTGTTTTATGCAACTATTACATAAAATATAGGAAATACTTTTGTCATAGTATCTCATGACATTTGCCATATTAACAAGCTTTTTTTGCAGGACACAACTGCCCAAAAAGGGACTGTCCCTCACAAAGTGGGACAGGTGGTAACCCTAGGGGGTTGCCACTGCTTCAAATACCCAAAGTGGGACTGTTAGTGTACAAACATGACATGTTGCAAGACAAAACACACCCACAGCCATTGCAAAGGTCAAAGCCCCACTTCCCAGGAAAACTCTATGCTCATAGCCACTAAAACAAGCTAGGATGTCTGTCAAATGTGCAGATGCATGCAGAAATCCACAGCAATAAGTGAAACGTGTCCCTTCCTAGAGAAAATCACACCAGAACATTTTTTTTATCAAACATATTAAATTTAACTGTAGCTAACTGCTCGGGTTTTCCCATTGCTTAGCTACACATACTGTAGCTTAAATGGCACAAGAAGGTAAATAGCAAGATACATTCAGTAGAAACATTACTGCAATAGTGTAGTGGTTAGAGCTCTCGCTTTGCGAGCAGTTATTCCCATTTCTATCCTCACTGTAGTAAATTATATTTTTTATGTGAAAGCAATTTATGAACATTTTTTGTTGCTGTATAACCTACTAAATAACATATATGTGTGAACTGAAGTACTGCATTAAGTGCAGATGTGAGGTGTCATTGTAATAATGTGGTAAAATCTACAGATAAACACAAGTGCCCCATACAGTATATGCACACATGAATCAGGGATACTAAACAAAGTTATAATGTGTAATGAATGATAAATCCATGCCATACTGCAAATAGTGTAAAAATGTATAAAGTGTCCAAATCTACCACTTTCTCAAGATCCATGTTTCATTTCTTTCTAAATTAGTGCAGGGGTAAGTGAGAACAAGCACATTTAAGCAGCAGTAAGCGGGTTTAAGCCTGTTTCCACGTGGGTAAGCAATGCCTACACAGGATAAGCAATTTAGAGGCTAACTGAGTGTAAGAAAATGTAACTGGAAGTTAGCATTGCTTACTGTCTCGCACCCCTGTGCAAACCCGCTTACAACTGCTTAAAAGTCCCTTAATAATTCTGTATCCAACTCCCCCTGTTCTGCCCAGCAACAAAATAAACATTCCTGCCAGGTCTGGAACCCAGGACCCAGTACACTATACTCACAGCAGTTAACCAGTAAGCCATCACAGCTGTGCATAAAATTGAGGTATACCCAAACAGATCCTCACTATAGCAAAATTGCAATTTACATGTGAAAGGAATATCTAAACAGTTTTTTGTTGTATAACCTATTAAGTAACATATATATGTGAACTGGAGTACTGCACTAAGTCCAGATGTGAGGTGTCATTGTAATAAAGTGGTGAAATCCCCCAATAAACACAAGTACCCCAAACAATGTACGTACACATGAATCATGGACACTAAACAAATATATAGTATGTAATAAAAGATAAAGCAATGCCAAACAGCAAATAATGTGCACATTTTAAAATAAGCAATGCTTAGCATTGCACACCTCTGCTTACCAGGTGTAAGCAATGCATAGCCTAGCTAAATCGATTTTCCCATTGGTATAACCCTGTAAGCAATGCGAACTTTAGGTAAGGAGGCTTACCCATAGCTTAGCATTTTCAAAACCATCCAATCACGGAAAAGTACAGGAAAGTGACCCTATTTAACTCTACAGGAGGGAATACATCTCATAACTGGTTGCAGCTTCTTCCTGTAGGCACAATGGCTGGAGTTGGGGAAGGATCGCGCTTCCAAGTGCAGTGCTAGGGCATCCAGGAGTCCAAGGTCATGGCAGGACTCCTGGTAAAAGACCATGAAGAGGGAATGCTACAGGGCCAGTACCAGGGTTCGCAATATAAAGCGGAAACCTGGGACCTTCTCACCCATCCAAACATGATGCTATGCAGGTAGGTAGATGCACGGCCAGAACCATTCAATAGTACAACACAAGGCCAGCAGTGAATGATCCAGAAGTCACAAAAGAAAAAATAAATAATCAAAATAATAGATTAAAAGCTGAAAACAGCCCTTTATTAGTAAGACAGACCGGTTTCGGCAACCAATGCCTTCTTCAGTGTATCCGCTGTTTTCAGCTTTAAATCTATTATTTTGATTATTTATTTTTTTCTTTTGTGACTTCTGGATCATTCACTGCTGGCCTTATGTTGTACCTTCTCACCCATGACATCACCGGTGCCACTGGCATCCCTCGAACAGATGAGAAGGTCAGGCATCACTATGCTGACATGAAATGGAAGAAAAGGGAGCTCTTGGATCTGTGGATCCAAGAAGCTAGACAGGCTGATGTCCCAGCAGTGTGTAAGTACTCATTCTACTAACTGTTTAATAACTGCCAGCTCAAATATATTATGGATAGGTATGGCTAAATATTCCTCTTATGTCTCTGACAGCTGCAGCAGAGAGGGCTGTGAATCAGTAAGCCCATGTGTGTAGGCTGCAAAGGTTGCATCGTGAGGCAGGTTAGTAATAATCTTACATGTACTGCCATAAGAAATAAATCTAAAAGTAGTAGAAAGTTAATTGTCAGAATAAAACCTGTATTGTGTATGGGATGTACTGAATAAACCAGACAATATGGCAGGAAGAGTCTCATGTAGGTTGTATGTAAATAGAAGGGCAACAGCCTGGCAATAAAGGTGTAACTTCTGCTGCTGTTTACTCTGGTATCATATGGTAATGTAGTGTTGTATTCTCTTAATAGTACTGTTGTATTAAGCACTGTTACCCACACTGTGCTACATGAATAAAATGTGTAAGAATGTCTGCATATGACTGTTGTAATCACAAGGTCGTATTGTACAAGTGAGGGAGACTTAAACAAAAGACAGTGAAGAGATACACAACAAAATCCTAATAGCACACTCAACTGAGATGTAAACTGGTATATTTTAAGCACACACAGTCATGGTTCGAATCCTCGGAGTGGTAGTAAGCTGTATGCAGAATCATACCCCTCAACTGTACAGATTTTGTCAGAAAGTTCAGATAATTGGCTTAAATTTCCTGCCTGTCCCCCTGTCCCCCTGGCAAATCAGTGGGATTATCCCAGAAGTTTAGGCAGCAAAAAATGGCATACAACTAATTGTCAGACATCATAACCACCAGAAATATGTCTATAAGAACAAAACTGTCACTCTAGCAACTCACCAAAATGTTATGAGAGTGATACTTATTTATTTATTTTATTATTTATTTATTTATATTTGTTGACCGGGAGTGTCCGACTGGACGTAGGTCCATTTTCAGCAGAGGCCCGGGGAGAAAAGCTCCACAGTTAAGACAAACAGACAGTAGTTACATTGGATTACATAGCGATTAACAATTTACATAGCAATTACTTACAACATATTTACAGATGAAGAACATAGTACATCAGTAGACAACCAGAATCTATCTGTGAAGTACATAACAGACATTAACAAATGTTACAATAAGAAGTTCCTGGTGTATAATAAGTACTAGGCTTGTGAGCATCTGAGCTTGCTATAATCAAGGTAGTTAGTGGAGTGGAAAGAAAGGTAGTGGTTGGATGGGGTGGGTGATATTAGAGTGGGAGTTGCAAGGGCATAGCCAGCATGTTTTTAGGTGTGCTTTTAGTAAAGTTTTGAAGTGGGTGCATAATGGTATGGAGGTAATTGTGGGTGGGAGGGAGTTCCATAATTTGGCTATGGCACAAGAGAATAGTGCTTCACCAGCAGAGTTATTGGCTTTAGTGATCTGCAAGTGATTTTTGTTGCTGGATCTTAGTGGTCTGGTGGTGCGATAGGGTTGGAGTAGATTCTGGAGGGATGGGACATTTAGTGGATGGTTTACTAGTTTGTGGGCGAGTGAGAGTTTATACCATTGAAGGAGGTGAGGGAGTTCAAGCCAGCCCAGTTCAGCAAGTGAGAGACAGTGGTGACTAAGGTAGGATGCCCCTGTGGCGAATTTGGCAATTTTGTTGTAGCAGGTCTGTAGCTTGTTTAGATCGCATTGCGTTAGGTTGGTATATATTGGAGAGGCATAAAGTAGGGTGGAGATAAGGTGGGTATTTGCTATTAAAATCGTTGCTGCTTTGGTGAGAAGTTGCTTATTTCTCTATAACACTCCTAGTTTTTTGTGGACTTTTTTATGGTCATGGATATGTGAATGTCAAATTTTAGTTTATTGTCTATTTCCACTCCTAGCAGTTTGGTGTGTTCAGTTGGGTATATAGTGGTAAAAACACAAAGTCGCTGTTGCCCAAAGGTCCACTCCAAAAATACGAAGTCAAGATGAATGAAGTAACAAACTGGAGTCTGACCACCACTATAAATGAAAAAATATTTATTCGGACAAGCGCTTTCACGTGTATCAAACACGCTTCTTCAGATCCTTAACATAAATGATTTGTTATACAATGCTTGTATATATATAGTGGTGTTGTCTTTTGCTGTGATGTTAAAGTGAGAGTTGTTTTGAGTATGTTTGGTGGATTGGAAGATGAGTAGTTTAGATATACAAAGTATGTCCAATCTCTACCCCCATGTTGTGAAGCTATGTCCGGAGTGTGTGCAGTAACAGAGTGAGACATATGTGTATAATAATAACGTCGAATCTGGTAATATGTGTGGCAACATTCAGGTAGTGTTAACAAACATTCCCTCCACAGGACTGTCAGATAAGAAAACTGTGCCTGGAAATAAAAGATTGAAATCCTGGATTGGTACTGTTTAGTCTGGTATTGCATAGGATTGTTAATGTTGAAGTTTCTCTAAATAATAATGTATTACTCATCACTGTCACCCACACTGTGCAACATAATAAAACTGTCTAGGAATCCATTTATAAGACTGTTGTAATTACAAGGTCAGATTGTAAAACCATGGGGGACTTATAGACAGAAATCAGTGAATAGATACACAGCAATATCTAAACAGCACACTCAAATGTGATGTGCACTTTTTTAATTTTAGCACACACAACCATGGTGTCCAGATAATTGGCCCATATCCACTGCCTGTTACCCTGTCCCCCTGGCAAATCAGTGTGATGATCTCTGACATTTAGGCAACTTTTAATGACATATAACTGACTGTCAGACCTGCAAATATTCAAAAAATGTATATGAAAACAAACCTGACATTGTAGCAACTCACCAAAGGTTTATGAGGGCAGTTGTCAAAATATGTTCCAGTTCCACCTGCATGTTGTCAAGCCTTGGCCTGAGTGTGTGGAATAAGAGATTGAGAGGCATGTGCATAACATCAACTTGGAATCTGGGACTATGCATAGAAACAGGTAGTGTTAACAAACAATACCTCCACAGGTGTACCAGGTAAGAGCTGTATACTGCAGGTAAAACATAGTTCACGTATATAGTTGTCTACAGACATACCACTGTCCAAATTAAGGCCATAGGGTAATGTAATAATACCTGTAAGGTACAGATTACAGCAATTACTAAGAAAGTAGTGAGAACTACAGGGATATACAAGTTGTTAATTGACATCTCTCCCCCCTCCAACTGCCATAAACAAACTATACAACAGAAGGAAGAAACTGTTGCAAAAGAGAGTAAAATCCCATGAGTGGAGGAGCTCCCTGGTCAGCCTCAGTAAGAAGCTGAGATCCCTTATAAGGTCCTCCAAAGCTAGCTTTGAAAACAAAATTCCCACTGATTCTAAGGGCAACCACAAAGCATTCTATAGCTATGTCAAGAATCTCAATGGCAACACCCAGATCTGCTCTGAGTTACAGCACAATGGCATGAAAATTACAGAACCAATTGATATTACCAGCATCCTGGCAGATAGGTTCAGTGCTAACTTTACCCCCCTCTCACCCCCTAAAGGGCCCATATCTATACAGGAACAATGCAGAGTCCCTGTAATCACATCTATGCAGGTAAAAGCTGCACTCTCTAAAACCAAAAACACAGCATCCATGGGACCGGACAACATCCCAGGCTACATTTTACATGAACTTCAGAATGAACTGGCTCCCCACCTAAGCACCATGTTCAATCATAGTCTCGCATCAGGCTTTGTGCCCAGTAAATGGTGCATAGCAACAGTTATCCCAGTCCACAAAGGGGGAGCCACCACTGATCCTGGGAACTATTACCCTATTAGCCTGATGAGCCTGGCCTCCAAGGCCATGGAACGTATCATCATGGAACTCATAAACAAAGACATTGGTAGCCTCAAAACTCTGGACCCCATGCAGTTCGGGTTTGTGAAAGCTAGATTATGCCTTCTGAACCTGATAAACTTCTTTGAGGCAGTCACCAAAGCCGTAGATGAGGGTAAGGTGGTTCACACAACCTATCTTGACCTCGCTAAGGCTTTTGACACCATCCTCCATTCTGGAATTATAGCTAAACTCACTAAACTAGGTATAAATCCCTACATCACAAGATGGGCTGCCAACTGGCTCACTAACAGATCCCACAATGTAAAAGTTGCAGACTCCAAATCTGACTTCAAAAAAGTGACAAGTGGAGTACTACAGGGTTCAGTCCTGGGATCTCTCTTGTTTGGTATCTACTTCTCTGAAGTACAGGCTAACACAAAAGGCCTCTGGCTAATGAAGTTCACAGATGACTGCAAACTAGGAGCCCTAGTCGAGTCCCCAAATGATGTGGACATCCTACAGAAGGGCCTCACAGAGACAGATGCCTGGTGTCAGAGGACTGGCCTCAAGCCCAATGCCAAAAAGTGCATTGCCATCCCCTTTGGTAAAAACTCTATACCCATGAACTACCACATACACGGCAGTCTACTTAATGCCAAATGTGTGATAAGAGACCTTGGGACCCAGGTGGACAGTAGTGACTCCTTTGATAATCACATCACTGCAGTAGTCAGGAATTCCTTCTATGTGGCACACCTCATCTAAAAAGGGTCCTCATCCAGGAAAAAAAGAGGTCATTGCTCCCCTCTACTGGGCACTCATTAGACCCATTATAGAGTACAAAGCCCCTTTTGGAATGTACCTCACAAGACATCTGCAGCAGCTGGAAACACCACAGAAGTACCTCAGATAGAAGATTACTGGCTTCAAACAGATGCCCTACACTGACCATCTCAAAAAAACTCCAGCTTTACTCTGTAGCATATCGCCTACTTTGAGGAGATCTCTGCCTAACATAGAAAGCTATGTTAATCCGAGAGCTGTTGGACATGCTACACCTAAAGAAATCCCAATCCCTCTCAGCTACATGCTCTAGGGACCTAAACCTTGTCACCACAATAAACAGGACATGCTGGAGGGATAGATTCCTGTCCCAGAGACTTCGTACACTCTGGAACAAGCTACCCATCTATGTCAAGCAAAGTTCCTCATTAGCACTCTTCAAGAAAAATCTTGATGAGTGGATGGGAACTAGGAAATCCACCACAGGGATCACTTCTGTGGCTCTGCTTGACAGGGGCACAGAAAATTAACTTTCTTGGTTGGCATAAGCCAGTGAACCTTGTTGGCTAGGCTTAATTAGGCCATTGGGCCGATAGCCTAGTACCTACCTATGAACCTATTTACCATATCTGCAGCAATAATCTAAATACACAACTCAATGGGTATGTATACAATTAAATCTACTGCTGGGACATATGTCCTATTGTTTGATAAATATTGAAATGTGTTTCTATGGATGTGTCATGCTGAAATACTCCCACATTGGTGGCATACTGCCATCAATGTAACCTGCATGCTGTTGTAATGGCCACTCTGGTTCCATATATGCATGTGTTCTGTTTGCTATGCAACTATTCCATATCTGGTGTTTTGGGTTAATGGGAATATCTATGCATGCTGTTATACCTAATCCTGGAATGTGTTAACTATTACAGACATATGTTTTAAAATTGTAATACCTTGGCATGTTTGGGAAGGCCAGTCCCAGTGGACCCACCTCACCCACCTCATCTGTCCATGGCACCAGGCACCAGGACATCTGGGACCCAACTTGGGACCTCCTTGCCCGCTGGTTCTGCACCACGTTTGGGTGAAACCACCTCAGGGGATGGGGCTTGCCCCCCCAGGAGTGGGTGCGGATAGGAAACTGTCACCCATCATCTGGTTCAGAGTCTGGTGTTTAGCGAGTTCCACAGGGTTGAAGATCAGCTATGCCAGCTTGAGGGCCACGTGGTGCATTTAGAGGGTCAGCCTGCCCCTCCTACCCAGCCCCCAGCACAGCCACCTTCAGGGCTATGAAGGTGCAGTGGTAACTGCCCATGGGTGGGGAC
Source organism: Protopterus annectens (assembly GCF_019279795.1). NCBI lineage: Eukaryota > Metazoa > Chordata > Ceratodontiformes > Protopteridae > Protopterus > Protopterus annectens. The sequence goes on along the minus strand of NC_056736.1, from coordinate 353,076,089 downwards.
GTCAGTTTCACTGTTTCCATTTCAGGGCTCATGGGCTTCCGACTTCCAAACACCCTCCCCATCCAAGGTATTTACCCCCCACATGTGGCATATACCACCCCTGTATGCTGTCTTATCTGTCTTGTCTGTCATCCTACCCAGTCTACTTCCCCAAATATACCTACTATCCTTTCCCACCATCGCACTCTCACCTTAATAAAAAGAAAAAAAGGGTAATCTGTTCCCAAAAAAAATCTCACTCCATGCATAGCTGTCTATTTCACACACGTGTCTACTGGACACATGTAATCTGGTCTAATTGGCTTCACAATATATTATTGCTGTCCTCACCCCTCTGTCAGGGGTTTGAGTGTCCAAATCTTCCTCCAAATTCAGTGTATATGCACAGCTGTTGCTGTAGAAGAAATGAGAAGGTATGGACCTTTCCTACACCCGTCCCTGCACATCCCCAGCTATTTTCCCTACTGTCTTTCCCTCTTTGTGCCCCTTTTTCACCACTTTCCTATCACCCCTTTTTTTCTTTTCTTTTAAAGAAATTAGTGCAGGGGTAAGTGGGAGTAAGCAGTTTTAAGCAGCAGTAAGTGGGTTCAAGTTTGTTTGCACGGGGGTAAGCAATGCCTACACAGGTTAATCAATTTAGAGGCTAACTGATTGTAAGAATATTTAAGCGGAAGTTAGCATTTCTTACCATCACGCAAACTGGCACAAACCCGCTTACAACTGCTTTAAAGTGCCTTAATCACTTTGCATCTAACAGCCCTTGTACTGCCCAACAAAAAAATAATCAGCCTTTGCAAGCCTTATACCCAGGACTCTGTGCACCATAGTCAAAGAGATCTACCAATAAGCCATGCCAGATATAAATAATGCTGATGTTTTCTCAAACATATCCAGCACAATATATATATATATATATATATATATATGTATATATCTATATATATATTTATATATATACATATATATACATATATATATATATATATACATATATATATATCTTTATATATATATATATGCATATATGTATATATATCAGAGAACACAACAAATACATATATTACCTAAAGCACAGTTAATGGGGGTGAGGGGGCCCAATTTAAGTGCCTCTTGTAATTAAATCATCCCCTTCTCCACAGCCAAACAGATCTGCCTTGCAACACAATACCAACAAATGCAAGTCTCATACCCAGGACCCTACACAGCATAGCCACAAGAAATTAAGAGTAATCCATCTCACCTGTCCAATGTCAGGATGGTATCAATAGGATATCATGCAGAACAGTCTATTTACCATAGGGAATGTACAATGTGGAAGCAGTAAACATTCCAATGATACATATACAGAAGAAGCATATATGCAGATACACACACACACACACACACACACACACACACACACACACACACACACACACACATATATATATATATATATATATATATATATATATATATATATTTATTTATTTAATATATATATATATATATATATATATATATATATATATATATATATATATATATATATACACATGTATATAGACACATATAAATACATTACCGTATAGATATGTATAGGAAGATACATATTTATAGGGTGCACAGCATACTGAACAGCCAGTATTCCTACAGTTGCCCCCT
>NC_056736.1:352936945-353069445 GCF_019279795.1 Protopterus annectens | reverse complement strand
TGCACAGAGATAAACATAATGGTGGGAAAATGGCCTACAGTATTGACATGTCTGAAACATCACCCTTATACAGTGCTACAACAGTGTATATACCACTATTACAATGGCAACTGTTACAGATCTACACTACTGCATATCACAGTACTGCATTTCACAACCCTTACAACCTGCAATGTGGTCCTAACATGAGCAATGAATGTGCAATATGGAATCCTATGTTAGGACAGCAAATATGGGGACTACATACCTTCATAAACACTGGAAGCATATGTGTGCATGCACTCCAGATAACATATTGTGGAAGCAGTTTTGAGGTACTGACAGCATGCACTCTTCATGAGTACGGACCTTCCAAGTACAGGTCCTCAATGTCACACCAAGAAATGGTCTGCTGTCCAAGATGTTTGGCCATCAAATGTGCCCACTTACCTGCAACAGAGGCAGCCATGACTTGCACACATCTTACAAGCTATGGAATGGATCCCATACCCAACTGATAGCACCCAGGAGTTGGACATGTAGCCTTACCTCACCATTGCATATACCATCCCAAACAGTGCAGACAGTCATGTATGTGGTGAGGATGTATAGGACAGGATTTATGTAGAAAATAAACAGATGGCCATGCAAGACAGATGACGACACATGTTGCAAACTGGTCATGCAGGCTGCCTAGCAACATTCCGCAATACTGAGAGAGTTTCAGGAATGTCTACCAAGTACTGGCTGTGCAGTACCTGTGTCATCAATTGCCTGGACTCTGCATAAGTGTAGCCCATGGAGTGGGGTAAGATGGGACAGTTGAACTACAGGAAACATCAGTCAGGGCTCTCTACAGGTAGCATATGCCTAACAGCAAAAGTCCCCCAAAGACATGCATTGCAATGTGTACTGGTGTACCAAGACCAAGTTGGAAACCTACAGACAGTATCAATTAAGATACATGTCCTGCACAACCAACACCTAACCCCACCTCAAGCCCACTATCCCCATCTGTGCCTTGCTGGTGCCAGTGTACAGCTGTATGTTTGCCATTCATTAGCAGGGATTAAGATGGTACACATGGTGTTCAGAGTATGGGACACTGCAAAATGACACACATATGTAGCCCATAGTTGTCAAGCATCTGCAAAAAGGCTGAGGATGGAAAGGAGGTGTCATCCTGAAACACAACAGTGCACTGAATCAGAGATCCAAAGCTCACTAAGAATGGCTATATCTGCAACACAGTCAAGGTCATGAATTGTGGCAGACATAACCCTGACTCCACAGCAATAGTGACAGCACTGTGTGACCTCCAAGGGCTGTGCACATGAGTTGACCTTGAAATCATGCAGAGTTGGGGGACATTTGTAGGGCAGAGTGACCAAATACAGGCAAATCCAGATGGCCCATGCTAGTATACCCCTTCCAGGAATAGTGACTGCTGTAGTACACATAACAGTTGGTGCAACAAAACATCATGATAAGGGTGTGCACACATATGCACCCACAAATTGTATACATCTCAATCAGCAGAGAAATTAAGTACTATTATTAATTAATTAATTAATTAATTAATTAAAGAAAAAATAAATTAATTAAAGAGAATTTAAGTACTTTTATCTCCACTTTTTTCAAATAATACAGCATTTTAATTGATTTGTGTTGCATTGAATATTAACTGAACTGGAAGTGTTGACTCTGTTTTTTCAGTTAGGGATTGCTAGATTTTATTGCCTGTTAATATTCCTGCATGGACAGAAATTGCAGTTGGGGGTAGTCTCATTCATTGATATTCTGTTACTGCCTATTTAAGTGGTACATTTTTGAATATTTTCTGCTTAAAACCTGAGCTTTGGCCAGCTAAGATCTAGCTGTATTCAACTGGACATATAAGAGAATTTAAGTACCTTTTATCTGCACTTTTTTCAAATAATACAGTATTTTAATTTATTTATTTGTGTTGCATTGAATATTAACTGAACTGGAAGTTTTGACTCAGTTTTTTTAGTTAGGGCTTGCTAGATTTTGTTGCCTGTTAGAATTCCTGCATAGACAGTAATTGCAGTTGGGGGTAGTCTCATTCATTGATATTCTGTTACTGCCTATTTAAGTGGTACATTTTGGAATATTTTCTACTTAAATCCTGAGCTTTGGCCAGCTAAGATCTAGCTGCATTCAACTGGATGTTTAAGAAAATTTAAGTACCTTCTATCTGCACTTTTTCAAATAATACATCATTTTAATTGATTTAATTGTGTTTCATTGAATATTAACCTAACTGGAAGTTTTGACTCTGTTTTGTTCAGTTAGGGCTTGCTAGATTTTATTTCATGTTAGAAATCCTGCAGAGACAGTAATTGCAGTTGGGGGTAGTCTAATTCATTGATATTTTGTTACTGCCTATTTAAGTGGTAAAATGTGGAATATTTTCTACTTAAAACCTTTGCTTTGGCCGGCTAAGATCTAGTTGTATTCAACTGGATGTATAAGAGAATTTAAGTACCTTTTATCTGCACTTTTTTCAAATAATACAGCATTTTAATTGATTTATTTGTGTTGCATTGAATATTAACTGAACTGGAAGTTTTGACTCTGTTTTTTCTGCTAGTTCCACACCCATCCTCTCTGGTTTTGTTTGGGTGTTAATCTTGGTGGCTTTGAAACTGCCCAACCCTCTTGTAAATTTGTGTTTAGATACTCCTTCTAGGCCCACCTCATTTGCTCACTCAACTGAGTGCAGTGAGATCATATTCTGATTTCAGGCACTCCTACTGTGTACAAAGATATCATCTGGGAAAGAAAAAAAAATAAGCTTGTTTCCTGCCTTTCCTGTAAGTGGTCTAGGCCGTTTGTAGGCTTCTGAGCCACAAGCCTTTCTGTGTTGGAGGGAAGACTTCTAGCTTAATTTTGTTTCTTAGAACTAGCCAGTTTTCTAGTTTCAGCACTCAAATCTGTTTCTTTGAATTCAGCACTTGTTCAGATCTCGTTGTAAGCACTAAATAAGCTGCAAATTACTACAGCACTCAATGTCCCTCACTTGTCTAGACAAAAGCAGTTTTTAGTACTTAATAAATAATTACCTATCCAGGCATTTCTAAGGGTCAGCTCCAGATGATTTCTCCTATCTGATGAATCTGGGCATCTTGGGTCAATGCAGCAATTGCCTCATGTAGACAGACAACCCTCTCCTCCTACCACCCAACACTACAACCTGTGAGAGATACACTTATATAACCAAACTGGAAGCAAATCTCTCTTCACCCAAGACTGGACTAACAGTCAAGAGGAGAAGGTAAACACTTGCACCACATCACACTCATCACATAGTCCCTCAAAACCTATACCACCAAAACACACACATAGAAACACAAAACACACACCTACATTTGTGGAGACTCTCAAGAAAAACCTGCCCAGGCATCAGGGACCTCCAAAGCAAAAACTCAAGCAAACTCCGCCCCCAACACAACCCAAATGACACATAGCCCACAAACTCAGTGTGCCACTCAACCACAGCCCATAAGGCATAACAACATACCCAACACTCTAGTCATAGTTGACTCTATAGTCAGGCACACTTATGTTCCACTCACCAGGCTAAACAAGGAGAAAGTTACTGTCAGCTGCCTGTCAGGTGCCAGGATCTGCCACATAACGCATGCAATGAGGTCACTCCACAACAAGTACAAATATGACACTGTCATTGTCCATGTTGGTGTGAATTACCTGAGACATACCTCCCTGGACTACAAGAAAAGAGACATGGAGGAGCTATTCGATCTTGTAGCCCAGGCAGGTAATGATCCTAGCCCTGAGTAGCATCATGCCATCACCCAGAATGATACCACAGTACAAGGACAAAATGATTGACTTCAACAATTGGCTAAGCTTCTAGTGTCATTCTAAGGGGATCCAGTATTTGTCTGCCTGGGATGACATGATCGACAGACCATGATGCTTTGCCAGAGATGGCCTGCACCTGTCGCCCTTGGGATTCCTGATACTGGATAAGGATCTTGCTACCCCTATAGTGCCTTTTTTAGGCAAGGTTCAAATGACAAATTCACCACCATAACAGGTACAAGCAAGCAAAATCTGAGGGTAATGCTACTCAATTGTAGAAGTCTAAACCTCAAAAGGCACTCACTTGAGGCACTCCTTAAAATGGAGAACAACGACATCTGTGCAGTGACAGAGACCTGGTTCAAAGCTCCAGAGATCACCTCTACATTACCAGGCTATAATTCATACCATACCTTTCAGCCACATAACCCGGAATAAAGCACTAAAGGTGGAGGCATGTACATATTCACTAAGGATATCCACACCTCCAGGCTAGTTGCACAGCATAATGCATCCGAGATTATCCAAGTGCAACTAACTCTGGGCTAGACCGCAATCCAAATTATAGCTTGCTACAGACCCCCCACCATGCCCCAAGATTTCCACTCCTCATTTTTTGATACATTGGCAAGTATTAGGGTACAACCCAACACCCTAATAATGGGCGATTTCAACTACCCCACCATTAACTGGGAAAACTACTCATGTACCAACTCTTTTGCTCAACATTTTCTGGAATTCATAAATTCCAACACCTTGGATCAACTTATTCACACCCCCACCAGGGGCAGCAATATCCTAGACCTGATCATTACCAACATGGGCAAACGGTGTTCCACACCAGAGGTCAGTTCCTCATTGGTCAGATCCCACCACAAGCTAATCACCCTAGACATCCACATCCTGCCCCCACCCCCAATTAGGGAAACCACTGTAAAAAACTTTTCTAAAGCCAACTTTACACTTCTTAAGACAGAAGTGGCAAACTTCATGACACCCATGCAGACGGACAGTAGAGGTACGACTGCTGAATCCTACACAAATGCACTTTATAAGCACTTACACAAGTTCATGGATCATGCTATCCCTAATAAAACCAAGATGCTATCCTCCAAAAAAATGAAGCCAATCTGGGGGTCCTCTGCCATAAACAAACTTTACAACAGAAGAAAGAAACTGTTGGAAAAAAAAGTAAAATCCCATGACTGGAGGAACTCCCTGGTCAACCTCAGTAAGAAGCTGGGATCCCTCATAAAATCCTCCAAAGCTAGTTACGAAAACAAAATTGCTACTGACTCTAAAGACAACCACAAAGCATTCTATAGCTATGTCAAGAATCTCAATGGCAACTCTCAGATCTGCTCTAAGGTACAGCACAATGGCACTAAATATACAGAACCAACTGATATTGCCAACATCCTGGCAGATAGGTTCAGTGCTAACTTTACCCCCTCTCACCCACTAGAGGGCCCATCTCTATACCGAAAGAATGCAAAGTTCCTGTAGTCATGGCTGCACAGGTAAAAAACACACTCTCCAAAGCCAAGAACACAGCATCCATGGGACCTGACAAAATCCCAGGCTGTGTTCTACATGAACTACATAATGAACTGGAACCCTACCTAAGTACCTTGTTCAATCATAGCCTCACCTTAGGCTTTGTGCCCACTGAATGGCACACCACAACGGTTATCCCACTCCACAAAGGGGAGCCACGACGGACCCCGAGAAATACCTACCCATTAGCCTGAAAAACCTGGTCTGCAAGGCCATGGAATGCATCATCATGGAACTCATAAACAAAGACATTGGTAATCTCCAAACTCTGAACCCTACCCAGTTTGGGTTTGTAAAAGGCAGATCATGTCTCCTAATCCTAATTGACTTCTTTGAAGCAGTCACCAAAGCCATAGATGAGGGTAAGGTAGTTCACACAGCTTATCTAGATCTCGCCAAGGCTTTCAACGCCACCCCCCACTCTGGAATTATAGATAAGCTCACTAAACTAGGTATAAATCCCTATGTCATAAGATGGGTTGCCAACTGGCTCATGGACAGAACCCACACTGTGAAAGTAGTAGACTCCAAATCCGACTTCAGACCAGTGACAAGTGGAGTACCACAGGGTTCAGTCCTGGGTCCTCTCCTGTTTGGTATCTACTGCTCTGAGGTACAGGCTAACACAGAAGGTCTTTGGCTAACAAAGTTTGCATATGACTGCAAACTAGGAGCCATAATCGAAACTCCTAACGATGTGGATATACTACTAAAGGGCCTCACTGAGACAGATGCCTGGTGTCAAAGCCATGGCCTGAAGCTCAATGCCAAAAAGTGTATTGTCATCCCCTTTGGTAAAAACTATGTACCCATGAACTACCACATAAGTGGTAGTCTACTTAACATCGAAAGTGTGATAAGAGACCTTGGGACACAGGTGGACAGTAGTATATCCTTTGATAATAACATTGCCACAGTGGTCAGGAAATCCTTCTACATGGCTCACCTCATCACAAAAGGTTTCTCATCAAAAAAAAAAGAGGTTATTGTTCCCCTCTACTCATCACTCATTAGACCCATTATAGAGTACAATGCCCTTTTGGTGTGTACCTCACAAGACATCTACAACAACTGGAAAGTCCACAGAAATACCTCACAAAGATAATTACTGGCCTCAAACAGATGCCCTACGCAGACCGTCTCAAAAAACTCCAGCTTTACTCCGTCGCATATTGCCTACTCAGAGGCAATCTCTGCCTAACATACAAAGCTATGTCAAACCCAGAGCTGTTGGACATGCTCCACTTAAAGAAATCCCAATCCCTCCAAGCTACACGCTCCAGGGACCTAAACCTTGTCACCACAATAAACAGAACATGCTGGAGGGATAGATTCTTGTCCCAGAGACTTCCCATACTCTGGAGCAGACTACCTATCTATGTCAAACAGAGCTCCTCATTAGCACTCTTCAATAAAAATCTTGATGATTGGATGGCAAATAGGAAATTCACCCCAGGGATCACTTCTGTTGCTCTGCTCGACAGGGGCACAGGAAAATAATTTTCTTGGGTGGCGAAAGCCAGGGTACCTTTTTGGCTAGACTTATATAGGCCCTAGGGCTAATAGCCTAGTACCTACCTATGAACCTATGAACCTAAGCATCTGCATAGCTAACACATTTGTTTGATACTGCATTTGATTGCACAGGTCATATGTCACATATCAGGTTTGTGTAATGTTAATTTATGCAGTAATGTGGGCCTGTGGTATATCGGAAGAGGGTGCCATATCAAAAAGGGTGTGTACACTCTCCATAGCCACGGTACGGTTTGAAGGTTGTCAGTGAATTGTACATGCACCACTGATGATGAGATCTGTAAATCAGACATCAGGCATTCACAAATGACATCTGTTCACATATCATCCCAGGTATGTGTTGGACAAACACATAAGGGTTGTGAGTAGCAGAGTAAACATAACTGACACACGTATACACATTCAGCAATGATGTGTACACCTGTAAGGTATGGTGCACAGTACATGCCAGGGTGCTAAACAGGTGCACAGCAATACTGTGTACATGGGTGCAGTATGTTCCAAAGGAAGGGGCATCACCTGCTAATACAACCCATGCATCACAGAGAAGTATAATGTTGGTAACAGGGATTGACTATAGCTGCACTGCATGCTGTTGAGTGCTATATGTCATGCATGTTGACAGATGGATAATGAGAGGTCTGTGTGTAATATATTTGTCCTACCTCACCTGTAAGTGTGTGTGTGTGTGGGGGGGTGAATTTCTCTGTAAGTGCTATCTGGTGGAGTAGAGGGGGGTTGATGTATGTAGAATGTGTGTGTGTGTATGTGTGTGTGTGTTTGTTTGTGTGTCCATGTATGCACATCTGTGAGTGTGCGATTGTTCATACCTATCAACTTCCCTTAGAAATCATGTAGTAGATGGAAATGGACAGACACATTAGACACCAGGAATACTTTTCTGAAATGTAAACACAGGAAAGTTGATAGAATAATACAGTCTGCAGCATGAAAGATTCATTAGGAGGGGAAAACTAGACACCAGGGATACTTTTTTTAATTGCAATCAGCAGAAAGGTGAAAGAATACCCAAGTATGCAGCACTAAAGATGCATTGGGGAATTACTAGACAACACCAGAGAGTGTTTCCAAATATTACTGTAGTCCACATAAAAAATGAATAGAGCAACAGATCTTGCATCTACTGAACAATAGTTAAGTATGAAACTCCAGTGTGTGACATTACTGACTGACTGTAGTAGCCCATAACATATGGGGGCCATACTCAAGATGTCTGGACAAAACCAGGGTGAACACTTGATGACAGTGAGTCTTTGAAAAAATGACTCCAATCAAGTTAAAGAGTTAATGGAGTAACAGGTCATGTTTTGTGATCACTTTTCTGAGCAATTAGAAGAATGATACGTTAATGATTGGTATTATTGACTGTAATTATTCAAGACTGATGCAGGATGGGGCAAATAAGAGAAAAAAATAGGGACATTCTGTAAACTCAGGGACAGGTAAGAAGTATGGTGGAATGTTAGGGTGTGTGTGTGCGTGTGCGTGTGTGTGTGTGTGTGTGTGTGTGTGTGTGTGTGTGTGTGTGTGTGTTTGTGTGTGTGTGTGTACTGTTAAGCAATGATGTACAGGTTTTAAAGTGCATTTCTTATTTTCCACTCACAAGTGGCGAGGTGGGTCAGGGTCCCTCCTGCAGGCAGTCTGATGCTGGTGTCCATACAGACACTGAAAATGATGATAGGTGTGTTGAGGCACAGACGGGGCAGTCAGGGGGTGAAGTTGTGCCATTGTTTGACATCCCACCATTATCCACCCCATTCCTGCACACAGGCACATTGCCTATACAGGGTTCCTATTACGTGATCGAAAGTATAAAACTTCGAAAACCACAAGATCAAACCTGTATGTTCAAAGTTTTATAATTTCGAACACAAAAAAAAAAAAAAAAAAACAATGGACAGAAAGTAACTGTCTTAGGCAGGGGAGCAAGCCCCCCTGCACCCCCCACACCCCCCACTCTTTAAATATACCAACTCCGAGATCGCATTACAGTGCAGAAAGTGAATATTTCCCCTGCTTACAACAATTCTTGAGCTGTTTTTGTTTTTTTTTGTTTTTTTTTTTTAATTTGAATTGCTGAAACTTTGAACATTTGTGTTCGATGTTTTCAGGTTCAAAGTTTCAGCAATTTGATAATACAGTAGGAACCCACCTATACATACCCCATCACCAGTGGCCATAGTTGAGGGACAGTTCATGGTTGGTGGCATAGGACAGGACAGTGTGTTATCCATGGCACATGTGTCTGGACACAGCAGATATAGCCGGATGTCTTGTAGGGTACCACATAGGCAGATGTACAGGGGTGCTCATTGGAGGGCTACTGATCATCATGCCCCTGGCAGAAGTGCCACATCTGATACCACCAGACGCATGTTTTAGGCTGTCATGGAGGCACAGGCATGTATGGAACGGTACACCAGACAGGCTCTGAGGCTGCAGAGGGCTACTCATTCAACTGTTACTGACAACATCTGTGATCTTGCAGGTGCCCTCCATTATTTTTCAGAGGACATGGATAGACAGTTGTGTGAGATGGTGGGAATCCTCGACTGTGGAATGTCTGTGCTCGAGGATATGGTGGAAGTGGTGCGACGGCCACATGGATGTAGACTAGCAACACCAACAGCTGGAGGTTGATGTGGATATGCCAGAACACAGAACCACTCCTGTAGTGGCAGTATCAGCCACAGCAATGTAGGGGGATGGCGTATGCACCACAACATAGCAGGCCACGTGTACGTGGCCCTGGCCAGTCCCAAGAGGGACCCGGATCCAGCGGACATATGTCAATCATCAGGGGAGAGTACCATATTGTGGCTTGTACCTGGTGGTGCCCATGGAACCCATGGCAGGCACAGTTCTCATGTCCATGGCCCAAGACGGTGAACTGCACACCCTGCAGGTATGGTCTACAGCTGCCCAACAAGCCCTTGTATAGGGCAGCCACATGACAGAACTATGTGCATGCATACACACACACAATATCAACACAGCTGGGGAAACCTCATACCTACACACACCACATCACAACAGCCCAGTTAATAATCAAACCCCCTCACTCACACACATGTTGTCAAACATATGGCTCAGCCTAGTTCTCAGTAAACCAACAACATATCCTATGCATATAATGATAACTGTGACACAACCCTGTCATCCATAACATTGATGAAAGGGCAGGCTAATATGGTTCTGATGCACAGGGTGACTGTACTATATTTTACCAATGTAATCCTGTGTAACATGTTGTCAGTAGTAAAGTTTAATGCTTACATGTCAGGAAGTGTAGCTGTCCAGCCATAATGCATTATAGATGTTATTAACACTGCATGATTGTGGTTTCCATAATGTATTCCGTTTGCGTTGTAGGTGTCCATGTGTCAGCAGGATGATGGTCTGCTGTTGTATCCTACAAGGGGTATGGCACTGTGGTGCACCTTGGCTATGCTGGTTTACTGTTAAAATTTTGAAACAAACATCGTCGACTGTACTATTGTCGAACACGGAAGTTCGAAAATGGTAATATCGATGACAAAAAAACAACCTAGGAACGGGTTTTAACATGGGTCGAGATAGGGGAGATGTTTGTAGTTGGGAATAACACTGAACACCTATCTCGACCCATGTTAAAACTCGTTCCTAGGTTGTTTTTTTGTCATCGATATTACCGTTTTTGAACTTCCATGTTCGACAATAGTACAGTCGACGGAGTTTGTTTCGAAATTTTAATAGTAAACCAGCTGTGCCATATCCTGGGTACAGGTGAACACATGTCACAGATCTGTATAACAGATACTGCATGTGCCACATGGTTGATAGGTCTGGGGGTGGTATATACAGGTGAGTGCATTGTGGCTGATGTCAGCAGCCCTTCTACAGTGGATAATGGTAAGTGTACTGGGTGCTACACACCACATGTTTTTATATAACACGCACAGAAGCTTTGGTGTTGACGTAATACACAGAGAATACTGTACACATGAATGGATGTACCTGTGCAAGGAACCCAGTTTATCTTATGTAATCCCACCAAGACAGAATAGGCACAACAACACACTGGAAAATAAGCCGTCTGCTAGTTTAATGTCATTGATGATGGTACTGGCAGGGTATATGTCCCCTTCCCCAATGTAGTGCAATCTTCAACGTGGTATACATAGGTGTGCTGATGTAGGTGGCATAGCCCTAACCCCTGGAGGGTTAGAGGTGGTGTAGAACTGTAGATAATGTGATAGACAACCACTTAACCTGTTAACATCAACTGTATAGTATTATGGCCAGCTACCAGGCATGGTATTTCCTTTGTGGGTTACATTGGCTGACTCTACAGTTGTTGCAGACGTCCAGTGGGGAACATAGCAAAGGACCACTGTAAGCAATTATTTGCCTAATGTAGAGATGGAACAGGGTGCCATATCCTCTGTAGTCCACTGCAATCACACTGTGGCTACTATCTGTGGGCAATATGCAGGGAACTACCAACATTGTGGTTGTTGGCTAGCCAAGTGTGTTTGTGTATGAAACATGGGTTGAGAGTGTTCTCTGGGTAATACAAGGGTTGCCTGTATTGTTCCCAAGTCCATAATGTCATATGTAGGGGTATGGATTGTCTACACCAGCCTGTCTGCTGTTTGACATCTGTTGCCCTTGTAAGGTGGACATTGCGATATATAATATGTCCTCAATATAAGAAATTTACAAAACCTGGCCCACAATGAGTCATGTTATTACACAATCACAACTACCTCCACACAGGATACTGATGACAAACACACACACACACACACACACACACTAGACAATGCTGAGGCTCAAACCCCAACCTAGCTATGCATTATTACTACAGTACACTGCATTTACCACATGCTCCATGGAGATTACAGGGCTAGTCTTTCCCCAAAGGTGTATTTCAAGGTGAATGACTTCAGCAGGCTTGCCAAGGTAGGGCAATAAGGAGTGCAATGTGTGTGAATGAGCCTTAACCATTCATTTGGAAGCACACATACAACATTCAGTCACACACAGGCTTACATTTAACAGGAATGTGTATACAATTTCTAGATGAATAGTGACTTGTACAGTCATGTTACACAGTTATCACAAGCACCACAGACACTATAGTGCTGAGGGATACCAGAAGCAATTGTCTACAGTGATAGACATTTGCACATCATGTGGTATTGGCCAATTGAATGTGTGCTGGGTGGGACAGGCCTCATGATGGGAAGCTCTTTGTAACTGTCTGTCACTCTCTTCCACACATCTATGTATGTGTATGTTTGGTGTATTATAGTGTGTTGTCCTTGGATATATGTGTGCATTCCTATCCGATGTGTGTCCAAAGCATGACTGGTGTGCAGTGTGGAGTGTGTGCACAGACATCTGCGACTGACAGATATCTGTAGTCCACTGTTGTTGCCAGACACGGGCTTCGTGTGGGAGCATGCCCAGTATGACCTTCTGTATTAGATGTGTGAATCCATTCCAGGTAGGTTGTACTCCAGTGCAGGCATTTGTGTTCTACACCTACAGCTAGCAACCTATTTCTACAGGATATTTGCAGATCGGTTGACAATATGAGGTCACAATGGGCAAAGAATAGAGGTATACTGTAACTAATTGTGTTTGTGCTGCTTCTGTTACTTGGTTTTGGTGTTAGCAGAGATATTCAGACATATGTACTGTTTTACACTGTGATGTTTTATGTCATCAACTACTGACAGGTATATGCGTTTGCTTGCAGTAATTTATTGGGGAACACAAGATGAAAGAAGCTGTGTCCAGTATTGTGGTCTGCAGCCTACATATTCTTGGACAATCATGCCATTCTGGAGGGGGAGCTGCAGACACCTGCTGATGGGTCTGTGTAAATGGTTAGGCACTTTGGTACTGTGGTGGCTGAGGAACCCATGCTTGTTCATCCATTGATGTGACAGTATGGCCATATCCTGCTGTAGCCATACCTCACAGCTGTACAGATTTACACAGGTTACCCAGAGGCAGGGCTCATATTTCTGGTCATTACCCCTTCACATTGTGGTTTACAAGCAGGTTTGTGGCCACCCATTCCTGTGTTTGCAGGAAAGGATAGTATGTGCACATATCTGACTTTCAGACTTCACACACTTCATGGCGTCCTTGCTTCTACCCCCCCCCCCTCTGTTATTCTATCCTCTTCCGAACATTATGCAAATGTTATCTGATAAGTATCCCTATAGTTATCTCTTCATCTCAGCAGTATTTAGGGGTTGGTCCACAGTTCATGCAGTAGGACATGGTGGACATGCTACTTGAATTTGTCGACATGGCCTTGCGTTTGTGTTCTTTGGACTGTGTTCTGTTGTTATTTGTGAGTCCATGAGATAACATACATTGGCAGTACTGGTAAGACACAAGCCTTTGACAGAGGACTGTAGGGCATTTGGTAGTGATGCAGGCCATCTGTAGCAGGCCAGTGCATTGGGTCAGTCCTACAGTTCCAGGTTGCAAGCCACTATAGTCCCCTGAGGTGACAGGGTAGGTGTGCAAAGTGTTAATGTCAATAGTTTCTGTTCTTATTGATCCAGCATTGTGGATGCTGGCAGGGTGCTGCTTACAGCTAGGGACACACCTACATGGGACACGTCTTCAGAATGCTGCATTCTGTGGCTAGTCCCATACAGAGGTGGGGGTCATATTGTACTCATTCCCAACAGCAGGGATAAGACCTGTGAGGTACCTGTGGCTGATGGTGGGGTGAGCTGGGTGCGTGTGTGCTATGGAAGCCATTTGCAGCTGACTCACATATATACGTGGAGCATTCCACTCATGCTGGCTTGGTCAGGGACATCAACAGTTTTTCAGTACTTCATACCTGTGCCTTTTGTGGTTTGCCAGTGTTTGGCTAGATTACATCAGTATTCCATAATACATAGCCAACTAATGTGCTGCTAACCTGTATGTACAATTCCAAAGGTGTTTCCATTTAACAGTAACATTTTATACACTCTCTGTCTAGGGTACTTCCACCTGTGTACTGTTTGTATGTCTGGGCCCACATTCATGACATGTCCATCTTTCAGATGGAGACATATATTACATCCGAACAATTAGTATGGATTACTGCTGGACTGTGTCTTTCTAGAATGCATTGTGTTTGGCACTGCAGTTGTGAGAACTTGGTCCTGTCATCAACAGTACTGGTCATTAGTCACCAGGACACAACCCTCCATGCCTACATGCTGACCACGATCACACAATATACAACACACAACAACCTAACACACAGAGCCTTGCATATTGTACACATGCTACAATCTATCCTGCTACTTTGGCTGGCTAAGGTAATCTGTGCTGCACTGTTATTATACTTACATGTACATACTACATTTCTACATAGGACTGTGGGGGGGGGGGGCACACCTGACAACTGTAAACATTTGCTATGACTGTACTGGTATTTCAGATACTCCATTTCATTCTGTATTCTGACCTATCATGCAGACAAGATGCATATCAGTGTACTACAGTTCTTAGGTTTTATTGACCTACATTTCAGTTTCAGACTTCTTATCCTTCATAACTAACATCCCACTGCCTGACCTGTTGTTGTCTGTATGTGTAGGTCTGGAGGGGGGGGGGCTGGTAGAGTACTCTGGATGCTGATGCCTGTGAGATCCCCATGATATCCCCAGTTGCCCTTTGGAAGGTACCTATGGCTAGTATTCTTAAGCCGACACATACCTTGGTATCCACTGGGATGGGTTCCTCTCTGTTGGTTCTGTGTGTGAGGAGTTGCCAGCACAGCTCAACAATTTGCTGTAGGAGGTCCCTGTCCACCCTATAGCACTCCACTATCTCCACCTCATGTAGCCCCTGGTAGGTTACCCTGGGTCTGTACATTCTTCTCCTCCTCCTCACTGTGGGTTGGCCATGAGCATTCTCATCCTCACCACCCTCATCCTCTTCCACATGTTGATTTATGAGAACAAAAGCAGCCCCCTATCATTTTGTTGCTTTTGTTAGGCAAAATGTCCTCATTTGTGTATACCAGTGGTGTAGAGTTTGTGGGAAAAACCAGAGGGAAAGGTGTTTGCATTGTTTATAGTAGTGTGCTGGGCTGGGCTGCTGCCTGTGTAATTGGCTGATTCTGATACATTTCACCTGCCAGCTATGCTAGTTCTCCTTAATTACCTTCCTACTGCTATTTTCCCTTCCCATTGCCTTCCTGTTTAAGCCCTGATGCTTGCCGCACAAGCCCAGTGCTCAGATGTGAATGGAGCTGCTATTTCCTAGTTTTATTTTATTTTTTTTAAACCACACCCATTTATGCAGCTTCAGACACACCCCCTTCCTTAGCTCTGCTAAGCTAAGGGCAAACCCGAGCCACATAGTTGCAATAAGCTTACAGTATGCCTGACACACCCCTCTATGATGTCAGCTAACTTTTAGGCTTGCACCATGGTTTTCCTGCACCTACATGGTTGGGTGTTGGCTAGCAATGAGAGGAAACCTGTGATTCAGTATCATTCTCCTCATTTGCATAGAATTGACTGCTAATGCCTAGTTACAAGTCTGACACTGAACCTTCCCCCTTAGCAACCACTATTCAGTGGCCTTGTTGTCTTCTGCCTGCCATTGACTATAATGGCAAAATTGTGATTTTGCCTAAAAAGTTTTTTTCAATGTTTTAGTTTTATTTTCAGGCTGATCCCATTTGCATGCTGCTGCCCTATGCTTAAACGGCCAAAATCGGCCAAAAAAAGATAAAAGTTATTTTTTATTTGAAACTATTTTCCATGTCAATGGCCATATATTTGGTCATTGACATGCCTTCCACATTATATACACTCTTTATTTGGAGCTGTCATGGCTCTGTTTTGTAGTTTGCAGAAATGTACTCGGATACTAGCCGAATACATTTCTGCAGGTTACACTACTCCTGCACGGATGGCTGCCAGCTTCCTGGATCAGTAATTCACCTCATTTGCATGGTGTTCACCTGCAAATAGGGTAGTTAGCATACAGGAGGTGTGTTCATGCAGAAATAGTGCAGGAGCGCTCGTGCATATCCCAGGAGCTTGTTCCTGGATCTCTTGGTAGCCATATTGCCTCCAGCAGCTCTTGCACTATTCCTGCATGCCATGCAGAGCTTACTGAATCCCGAGGAATGTGTATAAAAGTGGATTTGTACAGATGAAATCACTTTATCTAACAGATAGATCTAGGAGACTCTCTCTCTCTCTCTCTCTCTGATGCACTCCTTGTGGGAGGAATAAAGACGACTTGCTGAAGTTTGAGGTAGTTTATTCAGTTAAGTAGGTAAATGGTAGAAAAAGTACACTCATCCATCTACCCACTTAACTGAATAAATTGCTTGAAACTTCAATGAGGTGTCTTTATTCCTCCTACAGAGAGGGTATCACAGACAGAGTCTCCTAGATTTGATAGCTAAATTGATTTTATCTGGACAAATCCTTTGTATTCTGTTTCTTTTTAGTTGTGTCACCCTCTGGGTCACAGGTGGGACACCAGACTCAAGTTGAGCCTTCTGGATTACCTTTGTTTACTTTTAGAGATTAACAAGCTGTTGGCATTCACTAGAATGGATCTCCAAATAGTTACGCTTGAAATGAAGGGAGTTAGGGACATAGTTACAGTTCTGAACATAGACATCTGAATGAGGAAATGTCTGTTTAGGAACTCAGAAACCTTTTATGTACTCAGTATGAGGACAGAAGCCAGAATACGCTAGTGAGTAGCATATGGAACCGTACTCAACCAGGCACACACATACTTTATATATGTTTGTGTAAATAAACACACATACATATATATATATATATATATATATATATATATATATTACACACACACACACACACACACACACACACACACACACACACACACACACACACACACACACGTATCTAATTCAAACTCACAAACAGACAAATAGATGAAGGGACAGAAAAATAGGCATTTTTTTTCATTTTCAGCAAATACATTTTGGTAACGGTAAAAAAAAGATGAAAGTTTGCTTAATGGTTTCACGATTTCTCAGAAAAGTAGCACATTGCTATTGAGCTAGAGGTGAATTACTGCAGTGTTATATAAGTTGCTCTTCAGAAACCGCTCTATCTGCAAGAGCAATTCAGCTAAAAGCAGGAAAAGTAGAACACTTGAATTTTCTGAAAGTAAATAATACAAAAGACCATAATTTCTTCCATGAAAACACTTACTTTTATTAAAATACAGGACTGAACTACAAGCATCTGCAAATACCACTACTTATTAAATCAAATGTAGCCGTATGCCACGTCGTGTCTCAGCTTGGGTGACAACACTTTCTTCTCATTGATATCATTCTGTGCATAAATTAACCAGCACTGACTTCCATAACATAGACATATGATGATATTCTGTGCATACTTTGTATGTCTTGTTATGTGCCCTTACTTTTTTGTTTGTTTACTGGGACTGCGTATGTTTATCAGTGATACAAAATGCAATATATGGATCATTATGTGTCTTCATGCAGTTTTTACAGATATTTTTGATTACTGGGTAGAGCAATCATAAACAAGACCAATTGCAAGCTCATCTTGGCATGTATTTTTTTTTACTGAATATTTGACCAGGTAAGCTGATTGAACAAATTATCCTTTTCCAGAGGTAACCAGGAAGCGCTGTCTGGTTGTCATTGACATTGTCAGAGTCACACATTAGGCACAAGACTACATACATGCTGGTTTACAAAGAAACAGTAATGATTTTATTGAAAAAAATCTACATTTCTTCTTACTGCAGTCTGCTGAGGTTAAATGAATTATAGGCTACTCATTAGTTCCTCTTCAATAAATCCAACATGGTAAGCTAAAAAATTGTGCTCATCATGGGGTGACCGGTAGCGCACAGCTTTGTATTCAGTAAGAGCCTTTACAAGCTGTGAACACCAAGGGAAAGAGACACAGGTCCCATCACCATTGGCTAGGTCATCACAGCCACACACATGTGACTAGTCAGAGGGGGATCCACCAGCTCCTGTGGGTATAGGTAGATGTAGACATGCACAATATGCCCTCACCCTGACCAAGAAGCAATGGGTTGCACACATGCTGTTCACCCAAGGGAGTACAGCTTTCAACCTATGCATATACATACAGTAAAACTAATGCCAGGCAACACTCACGACTTCTATTTACCCATGTAATAGCTGTCTACTGCTAGCATCACACAGAGTCAGCCCCAAATTAAAACACTTGCAACTGCTGAACTATCAAGGTAAGTGTTGAACCTGGAATAAGAAAATAAATGGTTAAAACCAGAAATGAAAGGCAGTCTTGCATACCATTACTTGCTAATGTACCTAAGTAGAAAGTGGGTGAGTTTTACAGCAATGACATCAGTATGTGACAGCACTGATTTATGTAAATAGATATGTTCTTTATCAGCTAATAGGCTGCATGCATCAAAGATACACACAATACAAAAACCTGTAAGAAATCCATGCAATTTTCAAAAGAGCATCACCAACACATATATACTAAGCACTCAGTCAGCTATGTACCCTGAGTATCAGACAAAAAGACTTATGTTTACCTAAATACTTATGAAAACCTAAAAATAGCTGCAGATGCCCTAGCTTATCCTATTTCCATATTGATCAACCACTCCATAAGTGAGTCCTGTGTTCCCACACTATGGAAAATATCCCACATCATTCCCTTCCACAAAGGTGGCCCCCACACTGATCTCTCCAACTACCGCCCCATCACCATCCTTTCCCCCTCTCCAAGATACTTGAAAAATTTATCTACTCTCAGATCTCTAACTACCTCCTATCCAATAATCTCCTCTCAAATACCCAACATGGCTTTAGACCATATCACAGCACTACTACTGATTTGCTCTCCTTCACCAACACTATCCTTCAACACAAAAACAATGGCCTCTTCTCCTCTGCTCTATTCCTGGATATTTTAAGGCGCATTTGACATGGTATCTCACAAACTTCTACTCTCTCCACTCTCCAACCTTTCTTTCACCAAGCCAGCCACCAACTGGTTCTACAGCTATCTACATGCCACCAGCAATCAGTTGTCTGGACAATGACCTATCCCCTCACCTCCCTGTTACTCTCGGTGTCAGACAAGGTTCCATCCTTGGCCCCCTACTATTCTCCCTCTTTGCTAACAACCTACATACTGCCACCAAACAGGCTTCTCTCATACAGTACTCAGACAACTCCACCCTCATCTGTTTTTTCCCCACTTTATCAGAACTCCAACAGATCATGCAGAAATCATTCTCATCTGTAGAAAGCTGGCTATCCAATGCCCAGCTCCTACTTAATCCTAATAAGACCAAACTTCTCCTCTTTCAACCCACCAAATCTACCCAAAACTCCCCGACTTCAATATTCTTGCCAAAGACAACACCACCATCTCTCCATCAGCCCACACCAAACTACTTGGTGTGTAAATTGACAACAATCTCTGGTTTGACACCCACATATCCCTTACAATAAAAAAAGTTCACAAAAAACTTGGTGCATTATACAGAAACACCCAATGTCTCACCAAAACAGCTAAAATCTCTATTGCCAATTCCCAACTAATCTCCACCCTGCTCTATGCATCTCCCATACTAACAAACCTTAGGCAGTCAGACCTAAGCAAACTTGAGGCATGCTACAATAAAACTGCAAAATGTGCCACTGGAGCATCCTACCACAGCCACCACTGTGTCTCCCTTGGAGAACTAGGCTGTCTCAAAATCCCACAACTCCTACACCTGAATCAACTCTCCTTTGCTCACAAACTTGTAAACCACCCCCTCAATATTCCATCACTTCAAACACTTCTCCAACCTTACCACTCCTCCAGACCTTTACGATCTAACAACAAAAAATCTTCTCCAAATCACCAAAGGCAAAAACACAGCAGGAGAAGCTCTATTTTCCTGTGCCATATCCAAACTTTGGAACAACCTCCCCCCAGCCATAACTACCCTACACTCCTGCAGTCATTTCCAAACTGCTCTCAAATCACACCTAAATATTCACTGGCTCTGCCCTTGCTCAAACCCTGACTAAGACCTTCATCCTCATCCTCTCCGGCTCTCTTTCTCTCATTCCCGATATGGATTATTCAACTTTTACCTCTACAAAGCTGAACACAATGCTAATAGTCCTAGTTTACTATGTTTAAGCTAGTAATGTAGGCTATTATTACTGTGTTAACACTGAATTGTTTTTATAGTCTAACTTTTTAAATATTGTCTAACTTTTTTACTAATTTCTCACTTACTGAGTTACTGTATGTCATCACCTTTATTATTGTATTGAAATGTTTTTCTCCCCACGCCACTGCTGAAAACAGACCTTTGTTCAGTCGGACTTTCCCATTAAACAAATGTAAATAAATAAATAATTGTATCCCTGAATCCAAAAGATAGAATCTAGAGTATGGCACAGTCATCACCATTTGCATAGGGTGTTGTTTTGGGAGGGCAGGAGACCAAGGCTTACACAAAAGGTAGTGAGTGTGTGTGCGTAAGAAAGACATGCAGTCAGAAATTTTGATAAATTATCAAATGGCCACTGAGACAGAATGAGCTGTAATCCTCACAATGACCCATGTACCTGTTATGTGTGTGTGTCTATAGGGACACTCAAGATGAAATGTGTGGGAGCATCTGCAAGAAAACAGCCAAGCTCTATGCTACATCTATACCCTGGTATATTGGACAGGTGTGAGCTGTGCATGGTAGAGGTAACAGTTCATTGTCATCACCCCTAATTGCAAGAACTGGCTCTGCCCGGAGTTGCACTGGCACATCCATGCCCATGGTCAGACGTCCTGCTACTACCTGAATGTAACTATCTGCTGCACAAGCTCTCCTCACAAGTACACCCACAACTACTACACCATGGCCTACCATGTCTGGGTGTGGAAACCTCAATCACTGATGGAGCAGTGGAAGTAGTGCCACTCTGGGAGCATGAATAGGTGCAACCATGTTTGCTAACATTAGATGATGATGCTTACCTACATCTTTGTGGATGGTGCCCCCCCAACAGATGTTCCACCACAGACACTGCCCATTTCATCGTGTCATAAGTCACCCAATCCATTGAATCAGCCACATGGTGGAGGCAGTCACACATGTCAGCCTGTGCCACATCTACAACCCTAAGCATGTCCTTAGGGGCCTTATTGGAACATGCCTGCACCTCCATGATAACCCTAAACATATGTTGAGTGGCACATAAAGACACACCAGGATCAGGTGGAGTGTGGACAGCAGGCCTCCACTGAGCACGCCAAAAAACCCTCCTGTGTGGCAGGCACCTCAATCACACTTTGGCTATGGCCAGAGTCAACCAGCACTGAAGCCACACTAACCACACTATCCTGGTCAAGTGTGTCACCCTCCACTTGTCCAATATCTGAGGAATCAGTGGAATAGATAAGCGTAGGCCTACTGACTGTGTTTGTGGGAAATACAGGGGATGGCTGAATGTCAACCTCAGTGTCAGAATCCATGTCTGCACCCCCCCTGACTATGACTCTGTTTGGCCACCACCATCATCATCATCAGAGTCTAGCAATACTCTGACATTAGGTGGTAAGAGTCCTACACTTTTACTGTCAGGATCACATGTGATAATAAGCAACAAACACAAGAACAAAATTAATACTATACTAAATATTTAAAACAATTTATATGATAACCAACTCACACTGGTCACACTATTGCAGATGGTACAACAATGCACACATTCATTACACCCACCTAACACATACAGATAAATGCATATATCTGACAAATGGTCATCAATAATCAAAGAAAAATTTTTGGCTTACCATGCGCAGATGACTCTACACTTGGCAGGGAGGATGGTCCTGGAATAAATGAATAAAGGTAAGGACACAAATTAAACATCACAACTGCAATAATACGGGGGACAACGAATATACAATTTTTCCTATATGTCCATTAAGAATAGTTTTAAATGAAACTTGGCTTTCAAATCCACCCATAGCCCATGTATAATGAGCAAACATGTTGCTAAGTCTATTAAATTATCAATAGGTTCATAAAAAATTCACAAGAAGTATTACTTAAAATTTTCTGTATTTTACTATATAAACAAATCTTAAAACTTGCCATATATAAGCTTACCCAGAAGCTCCTCTTGGCACATATTTGTCCTCCCAGACACAACAGCATCAACATCAGTCACATGTTGGTGTGCAGTTTCCATAGAGCTTTCCAGATCTCTGACAGTGGACAGAAGCTCTTCATTTGGTGTCAGTAGTGGCTCAATCTCAGGCCCCCACACCCCATAGCCAGCTGTTCGCATGTAACTGCAGCTGCTCTGAGATGATGAAATCATATCAGTGACCCTATGATATACCTCATCACAATTTCTGGTGTGATCCCCTAATGCACTGACATCATTGGCTATCTGGTTCCAAATCTTCATTTTAGCAGCCATATCCCCACATCCTTTCTCAAGCAGAAAAGCATTGTGCTGCTTGAATGTCTCCATTATTACACTGTTTCCAGAGTCAGTGAAAGGGAGTTTACGTGGATTTGTACTCTTGGGGGCCATAATCCTATGTGACATAAAAGAGGAAAGGATACAACACATAATTATCACATAAGTACATTTTTGCTTATGTATACAAATTTTCAAGATTTACCACTGGAAACACACATTTCAGTTATTAAAGATGAAGGTTATGAGGTTGTACCATATCACACTCACACACAAACCAATGCTTGGTCCAAAACAAGGAATACCACTTTAGCAATGTATTGTTTCCCACTGAAATAACGGGATAACTACACATTTTCAAGAAAAATCTCTTGAAACATGACTTTTGTTGTGGCAACATACAAATGGTAGTTAGCTTCCCTACCCCCAAAACAACAAGCAAATGAAAGTTTGTAAAAACCAAGGAATAACACATAATTCAATTGTTATATATGCCTTCAACACAATTTTCACAATGAGTACAAATTTACAACAGAAAAGTCAATTTTATATGATTGCCAGTAACCTCTCACTGTGCCCATCACTTCCCTGGAGGTGTCTGTACGCCATCTTAGAAGAATTGACATAGGACATTACATTTCCCTTAAATAACATAGAAGATTGTAAGATAACAATTTTAACAATAGCACTTGTGTTGAAAGTTAATAATCTGTCTATATAAAAAATGTAAATTCCTGCCAAAATGCCTATGCCAATAGTGAATTATAAGAAATGCATGCAGATAAAAGTTCCATTTGCTACCACATACATATATATACATGTGTGTGTGTGTGTGTGTGTGTGTGTGTGTATATGTATGTATGTATATATATATATATATATATATATATATATATATATATATATATATATATATATATCTTTCTATAGAATCTACTTGAAAAATAATCACACCATAGCAAGATGAGAAGCCTTCTCCGCAAATAAAAATAAATACTAATCTTCTGTTTTCTCCAAAGAAACAAGTCTCCTCACCTTCAAGTTCCCTAGCTACACGGTTACCTTTTTATAGGGTAGATTCAGGCCTCTGAGCATGGTAAAGATGCAAATGATATGTGAACTCTAGAACTGGTGAATCCCAAACTTCTGACTTCATGTAGTAGGTGTAAACATAGTGTAGGCACTGCCTCACTGTTAGTTAATAATGGATTACAACTGTGAATGATTAGCAGGAGGGAGAAGGAAAACACAACAGCAGTTCAGATTACCTTATGTGCATTGTGGGTGTCACCCAGAATACAGTTACAAAGTGTAGAAGTAACTTTAGCAGGCTTTTAAATGAAAATAAAAAGCACTCATTTCACATATTTCTTCACTAATAGCCAAACTCTCCTGCACCTTTGCTGAAAAAATATTTTTCACCATCATGTATTTTTATCACACATTCAAAGAACAATGATACAAAATACATATATATTGCAAGTCTGACAGTACAGCTCAGATAAGTGAAGAATAAACATTATACAAAGAGAAGCCAGAGCTGCATTGGTTGAGTGATCACTCATTGCACTAAAATATAAGCCAAACACAAACAAATGAGAATGTACAAGTGTATATGTCTTGTTAATATTGTGGAGGAAATGAAAATTGCTTGTATGCACATGATTTGCTTTTCTCCTGTAAAGCTGTTTCTGTGGCAAAGAGAGATAAGACACTCGTAGTGTGTTTTGTAAGTTTATTAGTATGATAGTTCAAATCCAGACTTGTGTAAAACTCTTTAACATGTGCTAAAATGTATTTTGAAAAGTTGTTTTATTTTTTTAAATATTAATATTTGCATGATGTAATGCTTACTGCAAATACAGTGAAATGGATAAATATTTTAAAATTAATGGATGTTGCTTCCATGATAAGGACAGCATAAATTAGAGCTGTGAATTAACTTTGTGTGCAGCACATCTGGTTAACATGTTGAAGCACACAATACATAGGATATGTAAATCATGGTTCAAGTCCCACATTTTCTTTTAATGATAAAAATTAATAAACAAGTTTTACAATAATAATGCATGTTGAGCTTTGCCCGCATTGTGTGCATGTTGCTCATCTCTGCACAAACACAACGTAATACCACAGATAAGAAGGAGACATTGCCAATTTCAAAAATGTACATTGTTACATCTTTCGCCTTCTATCACACAAACATGATAAGCAGTGTTGTGCGGCAATCAGCATGCATACACAACACCTGCAGTTCCACAACACCTGCAGACAATAAGGAGACTTTGTCAAGTTAAAAAATATATATTATTACATATTTTGCTTTCAATCGTGCAGACAAGCTAAGCGGCACTGCTCAGTGGTCAGCATACTTCCCCAACACCTGCAGATAATAAAGAGACATTGTCAATTTCTAAAAGGATACATTGTTACATGTGAGGACTTCCATTGCGCAAACACCCTAACTGGCATCGCATGACAGTAAGCATTCATACACAGTAATGACTGTAAAAATTATATTTACTGCCTAGCTCTACCCACAGATGGGCCAGGGTTTTAACTCAGCAAACTCTAAGTTTTATTAATGTTGGTCCACTGTAATTTAGATAAAAATTCACAATACAAAATAATTATACAAAAAGATAACTATGTATTGCAGGTGGATTGAGAATATACATGATATCATATATTTTAGATGTTTAACTGTGGGTATCGATACAATTATTATTATAGAATTAAAAATTAATTTTCTGAGCTTTCGTGTCACACACATACATGATTAATCACTCAACTATTTTGTGCGTATATATAACTAATTAGCATATCTGACAAACAAATCCTAACTGGCAATGAGCACTCTGGACAGTAATGACTACAAAATACACCTGTTGCCCAGCCTTCCCTGTGGCAACTGGTATAAGTTCATGGCCACAATACAAGTGAGCCATGATTCTAATCTAGCACATTCCAAATTTTATTAATGCTGTTACACTTAATTTTTAAAAATAAAAAAAATATATAAAGATAATTATACATAAAAACTATTTATAGCAGTGGGTATCATATGAATTATATGTGTGACTGAGAGTGTACTAACAATTATGTTTCTGTAATTAAAAGTGCCTTTTCTGCCCTGGGATGGACTTCATACTTAAATAATAGTCATATACACAAGAATGTGTACACCTGGACCTTGTCAGGTCACACACATAAATGGTTAACCATTCACTCTTTAATGTGTCTGTATAATTAATCAGTATGTCTGACAACTCTTCTTCTGTGGTGAGTTGGAAAAAAACACCTATGTGAAAGAATATGTATTCTCTATTTTATATAGGTTTGAATCCCACATTGTACAAATTACTCTTATCAGTATGTAAAGCCACACCAAAAAAAAACTGTCGAGTCATAAAATTTATACAACCCCCCCCCCCCCCCAATACATGTCTGAAAAGTTAACTCATCTAACAGGTGCAGCATACAACCCATAAACTAACTCCAACTGTCACACTACCCTTCTTATTTCATAAACTGCCTTCCTCTCTGTTTGGCAATATTTCTCTGCACGTCTCATTGTGCAAATGTAGTTGACATAGTTGAGCGGGAGTGCACACTAGCCATAAAACACCATATCACAGATTGGCAGGAAAACACTAACTTTTGCTGTATGACCTGTGTGGACACGGCAGGAGCTAGGAAGGAAGGTACCCACTTTAGAGCTCTACGATGGGGTGTAGAGGAATCCAGAATATTCACTGGACTCATTTCAAAGTGCCACAGCTGTTGGCATTTGCAAGGAGACTATACCAGGTCTCAGCATAAATCAGAGGCTTGGAACAGTCTTGCCAAGGCTATCTCCATTGTAACTAGCATTCTATGCACTGAAGAGCAGTGCAGGCATCATTACAATGACCTGAAAAGGCACAAACAGGAATAACTCAACCAGTGGCTGGATGAGGTTAGGACTGCTGACGTCCTACAGTTGTGTAAGTAGACAGATAAAGATACTTTACATTATATACCACGCTGGAGATAGCCAAGACTTGTATGCATACAGCTCTTCTCTTTTTCTCTCCTTATTATTTTTACAGCTGCCCAGGAGAATTCAGTGAACAGGGAGGTTCATGCTGAATACTTAGAAAGACTGAGAGAAGTAAGGAATATGTATGCAGTACAAATTAATTATTATTTTATTAAAAGTATAGCTGTTCTATATGTTAGTAGCAAATTAAGCATGCATACCTTAACTGTAAAATCAGGCATGCATGCTTCATTCTGTACCTCAAGGTATTTGTAGGAGTCAATTGTAATAGTGTATTCAGATGTTGTGGGTTCAAATTCAACAAGGAATAAATACAGACAAAAATAATAAAAAAAAATTAATTAAAACAAAATTGGCATAAATGTTATGTTGTCAACTTAATCTGTATTATTTATTTTTAAAGACATATGTGCAATATATGCATATTGCAAAGATTATCTGGACCAATTCTCAGTCCTATTTTGTATTTTTAAAAAGTATAGTTAACGTAAAAGTGAAAATATATTTGTATTATTGTAATTTATGCATGTGACATATGATTGCTATAATTATCTTTTTCTTTTTATTTATCTCTTACCCTATCCGTAATCTCTCTTTTTTATTTGTGTATGTGTGATCACAATGTTCTGATCTCATAACTTTCTGACAACTGACAAAACGATTTCCAGCATAGGGAGGTAGGTCAACCAGTTTGACTCAGCCTGCCACCCCTCCAATGGCTGCTGCACCGATGCCCAGCACACCTGGGATGCAGCCTGCAGTACTGCCTCTGCAGCCCCTGGAATGTCAGACCCTCAACATCAGGTAGCATTACTCCAGCAGCTGGTGCAGTGGTACCCTCTGGGAGTATTGGTGGAGGTGGGTATTTTGTTACCTGCCAGCAGCTGCCAGGCATGGTACGTTAGGTTGTACAAAGTACCACTGGTGCATGACTCAGTCTTATGGAGACGATGTTCACTGGAATGCTGAGAAAACTAAAATATCAAGCACTCCAACAGGAAGCTGAGGAAGGAGACATTGATGACAGTTCTGAGGGTGATGACTATATTTTCACTGTCCCCATGTTTGAAGGGCATGGGTCTCTGGTATCTCCTCTCTATCCCCAATCATGCTGTCCCCCAACCTTTTGTGTCCCTCACCATCCCTGTCTCTGTCTTGTTCATGCTGTTTGTCTGCACCTGCTTCCTCACCTGCCCTATGTACCTGACCTTGACAACTGGGCACCTATCCCACACAAAAAAAAAGTATACATAGCTCTACACTTCGCACATGTGTCTTCTCAATACACCTGATTTGGTCCAATTGGCTATACAACATGACTGCGTTGTTGTCACCCATCTGTGTTGTGGTGACAGTCTAAAGTCATCCAGTTGTATACACGTTCATATTACAATGTTGAAGAAGTGGATAGCTACAGCTCCTTTCTAATTCCCTCCTGTAATATCCTATATTGCTTCCCCTTTGTTCTTTCCCTTGCTTGCTCCCCCATTTCACCACTTTAATATCTAGCCCATTTTCACACTTTTAATCTGGTAAAAAATAAAATCACATACCACGGGCATAAATAATAAATCTGAGGTTCCTGGACTTTGTTAATTCAGGTGCCCTGGAACAGTTAGTCTGCACCTCCACAAGGTTTCAAATGTCCTAGACTTAGTACTCACCAACAAGGGGGGCCACTGCATTACCTCAGTGTGTTGCCCTCCCTGGTTAAGTCAGACCATAAATCTGTCTCGTTTGAAGTAAAGATCAGATCTGATATCCCCACAGGAGCAAATAAACTGAAAAATTTCTCAGAGCAAAATATAACCTTCTAAGCGATGGTATTAATGGATTCAAAGCACCTGGTAATAGCCCCCCTATGCAGAAGAGTATGCAAATACCCTATATAGACAATTAAAAAGATGTATTGACTTGGCTGCACCTGTCAGTACTAAAACCAGGTTCTCTTGAAAAACAAGCCACCCTTGTGGACTGCAAGTATAAATAAGTTATATAACAAAAGATAGAAACTGATATCTAAGAACAAAAGTGAACTTACTCCCCAGAGGTAAAATATCCCCCACAGCTTAGCAAGCAAATCACAAAACATTCTAAAGCTCTAGTTATGAGACTAAACTAGCATACCTAGCTAAAGACAATTATAAGGCATTCTTTAGCTTCATCTGAAACTTAAAAGGGAATGCCTGTTGTGTGCTGAGCTTTTAGTTTATGGTACCACTCACACTGAACCTGAAGAAATTGCCAACCTGCTAGCTGACAGATTTGGCAATAACTTCACCACCCTATCTCCGCCAGCTGTACGCCATAGCTTTTCTGACACCAGTTCACTACTGAGTATCTCCAAAGAACAGGTCATACAAGTGCTCTCCAAGGCAAAAAATACAGCCTCTGTGGAACCAGACAACATCTCAGGCTGCATACTAAACAATCTAAAACAAAACCTAGCAGACCCACAGAGTACTATCTTTAACCACAGCCTGAGCACTGTCTTTGTGCTGGTGAAGTGGAGAACAGCATCCCCTTGCACAAAGGAGGTCCATCAACCAACCCTGACCAGCCTTATCTACAAGGCCATGTAAAGAATCATCATGGACCATATCAACTAGGACATAGGTGACCTTCAGACTCTTGACCTGACCCAGTTTGGTTTCGTCAAGGGTAGATCTTGCTTATTAAACCTGGTGGACTTCTTTGAGAATGTCACCAAAGCCTTGGAGAAGGGGAAAGCAATACATACCACCTATCTTGATTTAGCCAAAACGTTTGACACAATTCCTCACTCTGTGATCATTGAGAAACACTTCCAGCTGGGGATTAACCCATAGATCCCTAGAAGGGTTGCCAACTGGCTCACCAGTAGAATGTACACTGTCAAAGTTGGGGAGGCCACGTCCCCCAGTAGACCAATTACCAGTAATGTACCACAAGGATGTGTACTGGGCCCTCTACTGTTTGGAATCTATTTCTCTGAAGTCCAGACAAAAGTATATGGCCTGTGGCTTACCAAGTTTGAAGACAACTGTAAATTGTGTGCAATCATAACAAACACAAATACCATCCCTTCCTGGTAAAGAAGTCCCAGTAAAGAAAACCAAAATAATGAATCCAGCAAGACTGAGGGACTCCAAAAATGGCCAATTTCAATAAAAAAACTTTTATTGTCGACACCACAAGCACTTTTTCAGACTAAGCTGCTTCTTCAGGTAATGTCTATCAAACTAAAAAACTCAGTTTAAATGCCATATACTACTTCCTTTGATTAATCATGTGACATCAAGGCACTGAAATTATTTAAACAATCAGTCTCATAAAAGCGTATGCATAGCACCTAAGCACAGAAATCATAATACATTCATAAAAATGCATATGTAACACACACAAATACACACACACCCACACACACACACATATATAATATATATATATATATATATATATATATATATATATATATATAAAGAAGTACAATAACACAAAGGCAAAAAACATTCAACATCTTAGGTTCCTAGATTTTAGCTTAGCTTAGGTTTTATAGGGACCATATCAATGAGTCCATGCTCACTATCACCTCTCAGTCTAATGACTCACTTAGACTCAAGTTGCTCAGTACTATTACTGATGTCACCTCCTCTTAATGTCTCATTTACTGAGCAACTTGAGTCTAAGTGGATGCAAAAAAATGCCTCCTTATCCCCTTTGGCAAAGAAGTAGCATCTGCTAATTATGATATAGATAGCACCCCTCTAAGCTCAAACACAGTGATGTAAGACTTGGGAACACAGGTTTATAGGATCATAAGATCATAGGAAGTTACTAGACTAATGGCCCTAGGGCCCTTGCACGCCTAGCCAAATTCTACACTTATGTCCACAATCAGCACCTAATGCCTGTGTCCAAAATGGACACAGGTGTAACCCCCAAGGTGAATTTACAGTTACCCATCCAATCATCCAGATTGTGTTTGAAGAGGGTCAATGAGGTGGTCTGTTTGACATGAAGTGGGAGTCTGTTCCAAAGGTGCAGTAACCTCTGGGAGACAAATCTGTCCTGTCAGCAAGTTCTATTAATGTCACATACCAGGTTAAGGTCTTTATAGTGAGTAACCCGTGTACCATTTGCCTTGCAAATATACAGCATTTCCAATAAAGCAGGGTCAGAGATGGCCCTGTACGCAAGGCAGAAATTGCCTCTGAGTAGTCAATATAAAACAGAATAAAGTGACAGTGATTTCAGATGATCCGCATAGGACAGATGCTGAAGACCTTGAATTTTCCTTGTGAAGAACCTTTGTGGTTTCCCCAATTGCTGCAGATGCTTGGAAAGTTACATACCAAAAGGAGCATTGTACTCAATTATTATTCTGATGAGGGATGAGTGCAGGGAGGTTATAACTTTTACTGGAGGCAGTATCCTTACTTATGAGATGAGTAAAATAGTATGCCCTTCTTACCACTGTGGAGACATGGTGATCAAAGGTAAGATTGCTGTCAACCTTTGTGCCCAGGTCTGTCACCACTGATTGTGTACTTAGGGTGTTGCTATTGATGTAGTAGTTAGCAGGAATGTCACTCTTACTGAATAGGATGCTAATACATTTGTTTGCATTGAATTTAAGGCCATCACTTTGGCACAAATCATTTGTTTATGTAAGACCCTCTTGTAGGATATTTGGAGATTCTATGAGAGCTCCCAGTTTGCAGTCATTAGCTAACTTTGTCAGCAACAGACCTTTAGTTTTTTCTTGTACTTAGATTCCAAACAGTAGAGGTCCCAGGACTGTTGCCTGTGGAACAGCATGTTAAGACTCTTAGCACCTAGCAGCATAACCTTGAAGTTTTTTTTAGATGGAGTTTTTACTTTGGGAATTTTGTCCTTGAGACACTGTCTTAGAAAGGCACCATGGGATGGCAAGAGCCTTAGTTAGTAGCCAAAATCCCAGGGGTGACAGATGAAGACCATCTCTGGCAAAGCATTGAGGTTTGTCGATCATTTCATCCCAGGCTGACAGATACTGGATCCCCTGGGTGCAATCACAGAGTCTCCCAATGATGTTAACATATTACAGTTGATATTAATCTAAACTTCGATCACTATGTGTTCATAGTGGAAAGGAAAGCCTTCTACATTGCGCATCTCATAAATAAGGGCATCGCGTCCAAGACCAAGGAGGTTATAACTCCACTGTACTTGACCTTTAACAGACCACTAATTGAGTACAATACTCCCTTCTGTATGCACCTCATCAAACACCTGCAGCAACTGGAGAGGCCACAGAGGTTTCTAACTAAGAGAATCAAGGGTCTCCACAACATAACCCACATGGAAAGAATGAAAGCTTTGATACTGTACTCTGTATCATACAGGCTGCTGATATGTGATCTGTGCGTGGCCTACAGAGCAGTGTCTGACCGTGCACTAATGAAAATTCTGCATATCTGCAAATCAAATGGGACAAGAGGCACTCACTCCAGGAATCTCATCCTAGCCTGTGACATTAATAGAATATGTCAGAGAGACAGACATATCTCCCAGAGACTGCTTCTCCTCTGGAATAAGCTCCCACTTCATGTGAAGCTCATAAATGATCCTATTTAAGCACATACTTGACAGTTGGATAGGTAACTGTAAATTCACCCCAGGGGTGGCACCCATATCCCACATGGACAGGGGCAGTCAGTGCTGATCATAGATATGCTCTGTTAACAACAAACATCTAACTATGGTCAATTGGGGTACAGGGTTTTTTGCAAGGCTAGACTTGTAAAGGCTCTAGGGCTATTTGCCTAGTAACCTCTTATGAACCTATGAGCCTAATAAAGGCCTTCACTTTTTTACCTCTGTGTTTGCATGAAGTTTGGCATCACTCACCAATGCTGAATGACAGTGAATGGCTCTTCATGTCCTATGGCATAGTGCAGTTACCTCCCTGCAATGCTGCTTAAACTCTGTTCACTAAAGAAGCACACAGTTAAAGTAAAGTAAAGAGACTAGACTTTTGAGGGGAGATCTATTCCTGGCATACAGGTCATTGTCAGACCCCACTCTGATGGACCTCCTGCATATCCACAAAACAAACAACACTGGAATTACCCATTCTAAAGACTTAAAGCTTGCCTATGACATAAATAGGTCCTGCTGGATAGATGGGTATGTATCCCAGAGACTATCCCCTCTATGGAACAGGCTCCCCATCAATGTGAAGCAGAGTTCTTCCCTAATCCAATTCAAGTGCAACTTGGACAATTGGATGGGAAACCGGAAATTCATCCCTGGTTTGGTACCTATGTCTCTGATGCAAATAGGTAACCTGTAAATGGTTCATCTCCCAGGCCCATGCCTATTCTTATCAATGGCATCAGAACTTGTCAGAGATGTGGGGTGCATGGCTAGGCTTAGATAGGCCCTTGTGGTTGTTAGCCTAGTAAACACCTATGAACCACTATTGCAAATTTACTGTAACATTTATTTAGACTGCAGAATAAAAATGTAAATCCATATGTGTATAGCTGACAAAAATCCATTGACTAATGTTCATTTTTATACAATACTTCACTGCAGTTGCTGCCTGTCACATTTGGAAAAATTATCACATTTACTTAGGTAATACTATCTTAAAAACATGTGTAAAAAGTCAGATTGAGCTGAATTCAAACCCTGTGTCATTTGTCCTCAAAATATTAACTCCCTGCTCTTATATCATCTGCCACATGGAAGGCTAGGCAGCAGGTGTTTATCTTGCATGCAGTGCTGCCCAAAGGGCTAATTGCTGCACCTTTACACAGACGAAGAAGAACCAATAGAAATATTACTATTTTCCCATTTAAGCAGAGACCAACATTTGCTCATCACTTGACTCCACACCGATGCGGAAGACAATAGCTGTAGTCCTTCATATCATAAAACTTATAACATATTGACAAAGTAAACTACACTATGAAAATCATAGTATTGGTCAGCTAGTTCTACCCTAACATATATGCATACGTAATTCCCATGTTCAAGTTGTATTCATTAATTGTGAATCTTACATGCACAAACACTTTGCCATCGATCGTGCAGACCAGATGCTTGTTGGTACACTAAGGAAAGAGTTGATTGGCATGTATTACTATGTTTACTGCCCAGTTAGTGTTCTTCACCTTATAATCCATATGAAAAACATAACCAAAGGGAAGGCACTTGTTCATGACTGAAGATATATTTAGTGAGATTCATGTGTGCTCTTTATCCGTGCACTTGAAAATGGATATGCCAGTAGTAGTTCCCAAATATCAACTACACTACAAAAATAAATAGAACAACTGCATTGTTACATCATCTAAAGCTTCATACTGACAATAGACATTGATGTCTTAATGTGGACATGAATTCATCACAAATATGAACACACGTACATCTACAGTTGCATCCATGCTGATCACAAAGTGTGTGTGTATGTGTGTGTGTGTGTGTGTGTGTGTGTGTGTGTGTGTGTGTGTGTGTGTGTGTGTGTGTGTGTGTGTGTATGTGTGTGTGCGTGTGTGCGTGTGTGTGTGTGTGTGTGTGTGGCTGTAAGTGTGTAATGTCCACAACATATTGATAAACAGGTGCATATGTATCACGTCTGCAACATGCATTCATGATAGCTTATTGCATCTAGTTTGCAAAGCTGTCTTTTAAAGTATACTTGCAAATTGTCCATACTTTGCCCACCATTCTCATAACAGGACATGTTATCTACATCATATGATTATGATGTCATCATCTATAAAGACCAGTATGACAAGGCAAAAGCATACTTCTGGGATGGAACTATTACTAACGACTGTGTTCTGCAGATGGGAACAAAATAATTAGGTGTGGGTTAACTTACAACAGCAGCCACATTATGCATGTGTCCACATATATGTGAAAGTATGTGTACATAGTCAGAAGAGCACAAGTCTGTATCATATTGTCAGCAATCAAGTCCCATGGAGAAAAAGTGTTTTGACAGTTGTACATTTTTATTTATTTTACATTTGTTAATCGGGGGTGTCTGACTGAGCCGTGAAGGCCGTTTTTCAGCAGAGGCCCAGGGAGAAAAGCTCCACATAGAAAACTTACAGATACATTTAGTTATTTAGACATGATCAGTATACTCACAAATTACAAAAGTCATGTTTTTACAGTGGTATGCAGCACATCAACAGTTACAGTGGAGAGAACAAACAAAAAGATACTAATTTAAAAATAAAGGTAATTAACAGATTTGTGGTGTACAGCTGAAATTTGGAACATAGGTAGAATACATACATAGTACACAGGTACAGTACATACATTGTAGATTAGCCAGTGTCTGTGAGTAAGACTGAAAACTATTATCAAGTATTCTAGGTTTATTATGTGTACCGTATCCGCTTTCACTAGCCTGGGTAGCAATCATGGCACTGCCAACTTTGCTTGAGATGTTGCCTGATAAGGTCTTTAAAGGAGGCTTTGGGTGATGTATTTTGAATGCTAGTGGGGACAGAGTTCCATTTTCTACCCACTGAACTGCTATATAGTGCATCTCCAAAGCTATTTTAGCTGTTGGTGACTTCTAGTCGTAGTTTGCTTAATGATCTAAGAGGCCTTTTGGCTGAGTGATGTTGTACTAGGTTTTTGAGGGCAGGACACTTATTGTGCAGGTAATAGATCGAATGACAGAGGCAGAACTGATTGTAGGTTAGGAGGTTGGGCAGTTCAAGCCAGTGGAGC
Source organism: Protopterus annectens (assembly GCF_019279795.1). Taxonomy (NCBI): domain Eukaryota; kingdom Metazoa; phylum Chordata; order Ceratodontiformes; family Protopteridae; genus Protopterus; species Protopterus annectens. Next base: position 353,034,247 of record NC_056736.1, on the reverse strand, counting down.
TGTCTCAAAGCAGTACAGTGATGAGTTCTATATGAGTAATTTCCAGCAAAGCGGGCAATTCTGTTATAGCAGGCTTCCATTTTGCTTAGTTCAGTTTAGTTGAGATTAGTCAGAATGGGAGATGCATAGAGTAAGGTGGATAGAAGTTGGGAGCAAGCAATGGCTGATCTTGTGTTGTTGGTGAGAAATGGTTTGATACAGTAGAGTGATCCCAGTTTGGCATGTACTTTTTTAATAGTTAAGTTAAGATGACTATCAGATATTAGGTGGGAGTCTATGGTTATTCCCAATAGCTTAGCCTGTGCCACTGGAGCGATTGGAGTAGCATTTGTGGAGTAGATAGTGAATTGACTATCAGTGTTTTTGTTAGAACTGGTTATAATCATAAGCTGAGTTTTCTTTGGATTGATGATAAGTTGGGCTTTGGTAAGGTAGTTTTCAATGTCAGCGAATCTTAGATGAGTTGTTTGCAGGAGGGTGGGAATGTTTTGTGCAGCACAGATTAAAGTAGTGTCATCTGCATACTGAATGATAGATGCATGCTGTGTGGAGGTATGGAGATCATTTGTGAAGATTGTGAATAGTAGTTGTCCTAAAATAGAACCCTGTGGGACTCCTATAGTTATGAGCAGCTGATGAGAGACAGAATTTTCCCATTTCACGGCTTGGTATCTGTCAGTTAAGTAGCTTTGGAACCAGGTAAGAGTGGAATTTGATAGGTGATATTGGTTTAGTTTGTTTAGCAGGATTTGGTGCGAGCCTGTGTCAAATGCTTTGGACATATCCAAAAAAGAGTTGACACCTGCAGGCCTTCATTTTTGAGATGGTTTACTGTGTCTGTGAAGCAGAGGAGTGGTACTATGGGCAGGTCTGAAACCATGCTGAGTAGGTGACAGGATGTTGTTGTCTAGGAGATATTTTAGCATCTGGGTATGGATGCATTTTTCTAGGATTTTGGCCGGGTAGGAGAGTAAAGCAATGGGTCTGTAGTTATTAAGTTCAGTGGAGATCCCACCTTTATGTATGGGTGTAACATAGGATATTTTCCAGAGTTTGGACACATAGTTTTCAACAATTGATCTGTTTATGAGAGTGGAGATTGGGATAGCAATAGCATCTGCTGTGAGTTTCAAGAAATAGCTGGGGAGTAGGTCGGCTGCTGTTGATGAGGTTTTTAGTTTGGAGAGTATGCTTTTGATTGAAGTGGTGGAAAATGTTTTGAGTGTAAAGCTTGTATTAATGTAATTTGTCTTGGGGGGATAGTGAGAAAGGAACTGTCCTGTGATACTAAGGATAGAATTGAGTTCACAAAGTGGGAGGTGAATTGTGTTTCGATGGGAACTTTAGTGGCAGGGGTGGTTGGTTTGGGGGTAGCCTTTTGGGTGAGTTTTAGTAGATTTTTCTATTTTTTTAGGTAGTATTTTTCCAAAAATTTTGGGGGATGTGTTGGTATTTAGTTTGTAATGTCGTGTAGTTGGATTTTTTGTCCAGCCTAATGCATTTTTTTGTATGGTTGCACAGTTCTTGGTACTTAGTTAGGCTTTGTGTTTCTTTTTTTTTTATAGTAAAGCTAGGCAGTGTCTCTGGAATAGAGGATTTGTTTGGTTTCTTTACTAAGCCAGGGGTTTGTAGAGGTTGTAACCTTGATTTTGTGCAATGGAGCGACAGTGTCTAGGTGTTGTAGAAATGTTTTGTTGAAATATGCTACAGCCTGGTCAAGTGGGAGGGTTTTTAGGGGGGGGGGAGTCCAGTCACAGTTACAGAGTAAAGTGTTGAGGACCTCAGGAGAGAATTTATTTGTGTTTCTAGTGGATATATAGTTAGTGGTTTTGCATATGCTTGTTCTACTACGTATAAAGTATATTATGTTGTGGTCACTTAAGGTGTGTGGGAGACTGCCTGCGTGGGGGTACAATGTGGAGTTGTTAGTTAGGACCCAGTCAAGGATGGATTCCCTTTTAGATTTGTTGTCACATCTAGTTGAAATTTGGACTAGTTGCTGGTAGCCATGGAGATTTATTAGATTACTTGGTGGTTCTGATATGCAGGTGAACCAATCTAGGTTGAAATCCCCCAGAATAAAGGTTTCTTGTAAGTATGTGAAAGAACACCAGGATAAAAAGTCTTTAAGGCTAGCAGGTGTATTACCAGGTGGAATATAGATCACAATTGTGGTGATGACCTTTTTAGGGTGAAGTTGAAGTTGTGAGATAAGTATGTCCCAATTATTGGGGGAGGGGTAGGAGTTTGGTAATTGATGCACAGTTAAGTTGCACTTGTACAGTAAGGCAGTTCCACCCCTTTTACGAAGAGGTCTGTCTTGTCTAATGATATTGTAGCCGGTAGGGAGAACTTCTGAGTTAGCTATGTTTTTATTTAGCCGGGTTTCTTTTAAAGCAACTATGTCTGGGGAGTAGTGTTCTATTGTGGCCCGGAGTTCAGGTATTTTATTTTTGATACTTCTAATATTAATATTTCGTATTAAAAGATGGTTGGTTTTGCTGTTGTTGATTTGCCTAGGGATGAAGATAGTGGGGGTGTTATGTTCTGACATTTGTGTTGGAGCAGTTTGTGTTGGACAGGATGGATTTGGGCTTGGGTTGGGGTGGATATCTCCACTTATGATGAGCCTGGTGTTACAATGGTGATACAGATATTAGAGTTTGGTGAGGAGTGTGAGAAAGTATTGTGTTTTTTTGGAGTAGGAACGAAAGCATATGTGTTTAGTTCTGAATTGGTCTGTTATGTAGTTCTTGAACAATTGTGGGCATATATTATTATAATGTGCGGTGTCTGTATATGAGAGTGCATAATCTAGTGTTGTGCTACTAAGTTTAGGGATGTTGCTAGAGCGATAACTTGTGGCGTTATAAAGAATTATGAGAAGACAGACTAGACTTAGTTGCGTGATAGTCATGGTTATAAAGTTCAAGTTGGTTCTAGGTAGGGGACTGAATAGGAATTATAGGGTTGCACTATATGTGGATGGGTAAGTAGTGTGAGTGATGTAAAAAATGCCTAATGGGAATGAGATTGACTGGGAGTATTTTGTGTGGAGCAAGTTGGTGTGGTATAATGTGATCTGATTTGAGGAGCTGTGATTGGTGGAGGTGATGTGAGGGTGCACTGTGGGTGTGGCTGTGATTACTATAAATGTAGAGGTAGTGGGGGTGGGAGGGAATAGGGGCAGGGCATGGGAGCGGAGAGAGCTCGAGCATTAGCGAGGGTGAACGGAGCGGGGCAGAGACCACCAAGACAACAGCAAAAAGTAAGTATTACTTTACAAATCTGAACACTTTAAACAAATTCCTGAGGTCTAATGGCTTACCAGCAAGCAGAATGCAATTGCTGAAGAGCACTTGTGTCCTGGTGGGAGACTAGAAATTTAAAAATGGCTCCATGCTCAGCAGGATTGTAATATAGATTTAGTATTGGGGGAGGGAAATAGCACAAATGGTGTAAACCAGGTGGAATGCAAAGAAACCAGAAAGTCAATCAGTGGAAATCAGTGAAGGCCTCAGAGGGGGTAAGTAATAATTCAAACTATCTGTAAAGTGAAGGAGAGAAGAGACAGCAAAGTTTATTAAGGATGGGAGTGTGGCTTCACATTGACTTGCTGATTAGTAACCAGTTTGTGCACAGATTAGAGTAGGGAGATACATTAGCAATGAAGGGGAATGTATAGAAATGCAAATAAACAGGTGGGCCTCCAAGTGATACAAACTAAGGCAGAAAGCACTGAGAGGGCTGCTTGATGGTTAATTTAGTCACAAGGATCTGAATTAAATGCATACTGTCTATTGGACAGTTAGGATTTCTGCACTAGCTGGGGGGTGGAGTGGTAGCCACAGACTGCGGATTAGCTTGAGTGTGCTCCTGCTCTTGAGGCTCAAAATGTATATCCTTGTTTAGTTTTGCAGTACTAATTCCTTCTTATACTGTATGGGTAGAGTGACAGCCTCAGACTGCAGATTTGCTTGAGTGTGCTCCTACTCTTGAGGCTCAGAATGTATATCCTTGTTTAGTTTTGCAGTACTGATTCCTTCTTATACTGTATGGTGGAGTGGTAGCTACAGAGTGCAGATTTGCTTGAGTGTGCTCCTGCTCTTGAGGCTCAAAATGTATATCCTTGTTTAGTTTTGCAGTACTGATTCTTTCTTATACTGTATGGGTGGAGTGGTAGCCGCAGACTGCAGATTTGCTTGAGTATTTGCTTGAGTACATGCTTACACATCCATTTCATACAGGCCTCCCAACATATTCTCCCAAATATACAATGATGATGTCATCCACTATAAATTGTCCATTAGTGTAAAAGTCAGACTTGTGCCATGGCACATGCATTAAGTAATGTGTTCGGTAGCTTGTGTAACTTGTTATATAGGGCTTCTAATCTCACTGAAGCTAACTGGTGTGTGTGTGTGTGTGTGTGTGTGTGTGTGTGTGTGTGTGTGTGTGTGTGTGTGTGTGTGTGTGTGTGTGTGTGAGTGTGTGTGTGTGTAGTCAGAAGAGCATGAGTCTGTATCCTACTGTCAGCAATCCAGTCCCACGAGAACAAATATTTTGTCAGTCTCACATGCCTACATATCCATTTCATACAGGCCTTCTAACATCTTCTCCCAAACATACATTGATGATATCATCCACTATAAATTGTCCAGAAACAGTGTAAAAGTCAGACTTGAGATGTGAGATTTGTGTTAAGTACTGTGTTCTGTAGCTTATGAAAGTAGTTAGGTAGGGGTTCTAATTTCACTGCAGTAAAATTTTGTGTCTTTTTGTGTGTGTGTGTGTGTGTGTGTGTGTGTGTGTGTGTGTGTGTGTGTGTGTGTGTGTGTGTGTGTGTGTGTGTATATGTGTGTGTATACGTGCATGTGTGTGCATGTCTGTGTGTCATTAGAAGACCATGAGTCTGTATCCTGCTGTCAGCAATCTAGTCCCATGTAGAACAGATATTTTGTCAGTCATATATGCCTATATGTCCATTTCATAAAGGCTTCCGAACATCTTCTCCCAAACATACAGTGATGATGTCATCTGCTACAAATTGTCCAGCAACAGTGTAAAAGTCAGACTTGTGCTGTGGTGCTTGCATTAAATACCATGTTCTCTAGCTTGTGGAGTAAGTTAGGTAAGGGTTCTAATCTCACACTCTAAAGACCATTTTAGAAGAGCACGTGAGATACTCCTACTACCATCTTATTTTCACCACATACTGATTACGTCATCAGCTATACAGTGTTGTACAACACTATGAAAGTCATACTTGTGCTATGGTGCTTGCATTAAATACTGTATTCGTTAGATAAGAGTTCTAATCTTACTAGAGTCAAATAGTGTTTGTGTGTTCTTTCAACAGAATGGTGGAAATTTTAGAATACCATGTGGGTCCATAGCTATATCAGACACTCCTCTGAAATTCTTCTTGTTAACATAAACTGATGATGTCATTCCCTATAAAGTGCAGTCTAACACTATTTAAGTCAAACATGTACTGTGGAACTAACGTTAAGTACTGTGTTCTTTAACTTCTGTATCTAGATATTTAGGGTTTCTAATCTGACAGCAGGCAGCTTGAGTGTGTATTCATTCAAATAATATTTTTGGGACATATATACACCGAGATGTGACTTCACATCCATGTCAGACACTCGTGCCTACATCTTCTTCTCAGCATACTAGTTTGCTATCACACTCTACAAAGCATAACATGACACTGTTAAAGTCAGATATATGTGGTGGTGCTAGTGTTACATTGTATGGAATCCAGCTTCTATACCTACACAGGTGTAATCTTCAAATCAGACCCAGTCTACTGCTGTGTGTGTATTGGTATTAAATTGCTGTCAGTGTATGATCTTTTGAATCTCTTTTCATTTCTGTACCACTTAGGAGAACCTTTAACATAGCCCCATGAATCCAACATCCCCTATTACCTCTGGCCATATGACATCCTTCCTGCAGAGGACTGGAGGATGTCCTCATCTCAAAGACGCATGTACACATCATGAAGCACAGTTCTTCCATGAGCCTCTGCAAGCCATCTCCAGACTACTGGATGTGTGATTGATAATTCTGTCATGATGTGGTAAACATGTCACATATGGACAAAGGCAGTATGCAATTCAATCAAATATACACATACACTCACAGCCTTACTATCTTCCATCATATAAATGTAGCAATTTTTGTTTAATAATATCTATGATTTTATGTGATGCTGGCCATTAGACTAGTAATGTCCCATAACCCTATGAACATGTCACATGTCAGTGTTGCTGTCATCAACATGTGCTATGTTGAGTTGTATGTATAGCAGATCTACAAGGGGGTATTACAATCTGTGATGTGAGGTATTGTATTGATGGCCACTGCTGCCATTTGGTTACATGCTTCTTCCATAGCAGCTGTAATAATATGCCTCCTGAAAACTGATGACATGGAATGATACTATGTATATTGTTGGTTTAGTAAGGCATGTGTTTTTTTTTAGTGGAGCATATTAACATTCTATGCAGTTCTCATTCAACCATCACAGTGACACTTGCAGTATGGCACATGTGTGCATGTATATACCTACCATCATTAAATCCTCTGTGACATACATCAATATGAAGTCATACTGATTACATGGACACATAAGTCTTGTGTTATCCACATATTGCAATGCTGTGATATACACAAATATATCACACATTTTGGTTCAATTGCAACCTTGTAGAATTCATTGTATGTGCAATTGTGTTGATATTCCCAAGGATTATTGAGGTGGTCCCCAGTAGCATTGTGGGACTATCAGCATTTGTGTCAGTAACTGATCTGCATGAGCCACATCCAAGTCATTTGTAATGTGTCCATATATTGTATCAGGCCACTCACATGCAGCTTTCCAATGAAAAACATACAAGCATGTGCTGTGCAATTGATGGGGATGCACAAGCCAGTGCATTTCTTTGTGCCTGTCCCAAGCCCGGATAAATGGAGAGGGTTGGGTCAGGAATGGCATCAGGCGTAAAACCTCTGCCAAAAATTACTGATGCGGAGAACTTTTCATAATTACATACCGGATCAGTCGAGGCCTGGGTTAGCAATGACTGCCACCAGTACTGTTAGCCAACAGGGTGCTGGTGGAAATTGGGCTACTCTTGGCCGAAGAAGAAGAGGAGGGGGAAGGCATGCCCGAAGGCAGGAAGAGAGGAGGAAGGTTAGGAGTGTAGTACTGAGGGTAGGAACTTTGAATGTTGGCAGTATGACTGGTATAGGGAGAGAGCTGGCTGATATGATGAAGAGAAGGAAGGTTGATATATTGTGCGTGCAAGAGACCAGATGGAAGGGAAGTAAGGCCAAGTGTATAGGAAGCGGATTCAAATTGTTCTATCATGGTATGGATGGCAGAAGAAATGGGGTAGGTGTTATCCTAATGGAACAGTATGCCAAGAGTGTTTTGGAGGTGAAGAGAGTGTCTGATAGAGTGATGTTTATGAAGCTTGAAATTGATGGTGTAATGATGAATGTTGTTTGTGCATATGCTCCACAAGTTGGGTGTGCAATGGATGAGAAAGAAAAATTTTGGAGTGAGTTGGATGAAGTGGTGGTGAGTGTACCCAAGAGTGAGAGACTAGTGATTGGAGTGGACTTCAATGGGCATGTTGGTGAAGTGAACAGAGGGGATGAGGAAGTGATGGGTAGGTATGGTGTTAAGGAAAGGAATGCAGAAGGTCAGATGATTGTGGATTTTGTGAAAAGGATGGACATGGCTGTGGTGAATACGTATTTTAAGAAGAAGGAGGAGCATAGGCTGACGTACAAGAGTGGAGGAAGATGCACACAGGTTGATTATATCCTATGTAGGAGGGCCAGTCTGAAGGAGATTGGAGACTGTAAAGTGGTGACTGGGGAAAGTGTAGTTAAGCAGCATAAAATGGTGGTCTGCAGAATGATGTTGGTGATGAAGAAGCGGAGGAGGAGGAGTGTGAAAGCAGTGCCAAGGATTAAATGGTGGAAGTTAAAAAAGGGTGATTGTGAGGTGGAGTTCAGGGAAGAGTTAAGACAGGCACTGTGAGGCAATGAAGAGTTACCGAATAGCTGGGTAACTACAGCAGAGCTAGTAAGGGAGACTGCTAGGAAGGTGCTTGGTGTTACATCTGGACAGAGGAAGGAGGACAAGGAGACATGGTGGTGGAATGAGGAAGTACAGAAGAGTATACAGAGGAAGAGGCTGGCGAAGAAGAAGTGGGATTGTCAAAGAAATGAAGAAAGTAGACATGAGTATAAGCAGATGAGTTGCATGGCAAAGAGAGAGGTGGCGAAGGCTAAGGATAAGGCATATAGAGAGTTGTATGAGAGATTGGACACTAAAGAGGGAGAAAAGGGCCTGTACTGATTGGCTAGACAGAGGGACAGAGCTGGGAAAGATGTGCAGCAGGTAAGGGTGATAAAGGACAGTGAGGGAAATGTACTCACAAGTGAGGAGAGTGTGTTGAATAGATGGAAAGAGTACTTTGAAGGGCTGATGAATGAAGAGAATGAGAGAGAGAAGGTTGGATGATGTGGGGATAGTGAATCAGGAAGTGAAGCAGATTAGCAAGGAGGAAGTAAGGACAGCTATGAAGAAGATGAAGAATGGAAAGGCTGTTGGCCCAGATGACATATCAGTGGAAGCATGGAGGTGCTTAGGAGAAATGGCAGTTAATTTTTTAACCAGATTGTTTAATGAAATTTTGGAAAGTCAGAGGATGCCTGAGGAGTGGAGAAAAAGTGTTTCGGTACCTATCTTTAAGAATAAAGGTGATGTGCAGAGCTGCAGTAACTACAGAGGGATAAAATTGATCAGTCACAGCTTGAAGTTATGGGAAAGAGTAGTGGAAGCTAGGTTAAGAAGGGAGGTGATGATTAGTGATCAGCAGTATGGTTTCATACCAGGAAAGAGCACTACAGATGCAATATTTGCTCTGAGAGTGTTGTTGGAGAAATACAGAGAAGGTCAGAAGGAGTTGCATTGTGTCTTTGTGAACTTAGAGAAAGCATATGACAGGGTGACTAGAGAGGAGTTGTGATATTGTATGAGGAAGTCAGGAGTATCAGAAAAGTATGTAAGAGTGGTACAGGATATGTACAAGGGTAGTGTGACATTGGTCAGGACTGTGGTGGGAGTGACAGATATGTTTAAGATGGAGGTGTGATTACATCAAGGATCAGCTCTGAGCCCTTTCTTATTTGCAGTGGTGATGGACAGGTTGACAGATGAGATTAGACAGGAGGACCCGTGGACTATGATGTTTGCAGATGACATTGTGATATGTAGTGAGAGTAGGGACCAGGTTGAGGAGACCCTGAAGAGGTGGAGATATGCTTTAGAGAGGAGAGGAATGAAGGTCAGCAGGGCTAAAACAGAATATATGTGTGTAAATGAGAGGGAGGGTAGAGGAATGGTGAGGATGCAGGGAGTAGAGTTGGTAAAGGTGAATGAGTTTAAATACTTGGGATCAACAGTTCAGAGTAATGGTGAGTGTGGAAGAGAGGTGAAGAAGAGGGTACAGGCAGGGTGGAATGGGTGGAGAAGAGTGACAGGAGTGATTTGTGACAGACGTGTACCAATAAGACTGAAAGGGAAGGTCTACAAGAGGGTAGTGAGACTAGCTATGTTATATGGGTTGGAGATGGTAGCATTGTCAAAAAGGCAGGAGTCAGAGCTGGATGTGGCAGAGTTAAAGATGTTAAGATTTGCACTGAGTGTGACTAGGATGGACAGGATTAGGAATCAGTATATTAGATGGTCAGCTCAGGTTGGACAGTTTGGAGACAAAGCAAGAGAGGCGAGATTGCGTTGGTTTGGACATGTGCTGAGGAGGGATGCTGAGTATATTGGGAAAAGGATGCTAAGGATGGAGCTGCCAGGTAAGAGGAAAAGAGGAAGGCCTAAGATGAGGTTTATGGATGTGGTGAGAGAGGACATGCAGGCGGTTGGTGTGAAAGAGCATGATGCAGAGGACAGGAAGAAATGGAAACAGATGATCCACTGTGTCAATCCCTAATGGGAACAGCTGAAAGAAGATGATGATGTGTTGTGCAATTGATGTAATTATGTGACATTGTTGAAGATGTATGACTGTGTGAACAGTACCACTGTGTGGCATGTGATGGATAACCAATGTTGCATTTAGAGGTGTTGTCATATATCATTTTTTAATAAGTGTGAAATTTTAAGGGTAATACACAATTAAGTGAAAAGCTGTTTGAGGATGCCAACACCCATACTCTTCTGGATAAAATTGACAATCTGCAAGCTGACAGTTTGTTTCAAAATATATCACCCTGTCCCCATTGACCATCAGACAAAGTATATATGCAAACATTACTCAGTTTGTTTTCTCAAGAGAGTAGCTCATCTGCATGCTCTCTAAAGCTAAAAATACAGAATTAATGGGCCCTGAGAACATCCCAGGTTGCCTATAAAAACCTAGCATAGCAAACATACTTGGATGCCTACTTAAACACAGCCTCCAGACAGCCTATGTTGTGGCAGGAGGGTGTACAGCAACAGTCATCCTTGTGAACAAGGGATAACCATCAGCAGATGCAGGGAATTATACATCCATAATCCTGACTCTCCTCATCTGTGAGGCAAACCATTTAATCATCATGGACCTAATCAAAAAGGGCACAGGTAATCTCCCAACTGTGCACCCAACACATTTTTGATTCATTAAGGCTACATCATGTTTGTTACATCTGGTTACATCTTCAAGAAGGTCACCAAGGGCATGCATGAGGAAAAGACTGTCATCCCACATAACTTGACCTGGTCAAGGCATATGACACAAAGCTACACTTGGGTATTATAGACAAACTAAGTGGGGATAAGCACCTACATCACCAAGTGAATAGAAATAAAATGGATGACAGACAGGACACAATAATGTCAAAGTTTGTCACCTCTAGTAAGACTCTTTTGATCAGGTCCATACTTCATGGTTCTGAGCTAGGCCCTTTCCTGGTCAGTATTTAAGTCTCAGAAGTTTAGACAAACTTAGACATCCTTTGTCTAACTATCTTTGTGGACAACTACAAATTATAGACAATTATTTAATCCCAGAATGATATACTGCAAAAAGTATTAACACATGCAAATGATTGTTGTCAGAGGCATGGAGACACACTAAATGAACAAAAAGTATAAGTGGTCCCTTTTTGAAAACTAGTACACAGGCTAATTACAAAATAGACAAAACACCCCTATGAGCAGATCAAGTGGTACATTACCTGGGTAATCAGGTAGATAGTCAAGGGAATTTACACCAGCATATGACCACATTGGAGACAAATCCCTTGTATGTAACACAACTACTCAGTATGGGCAGGTCATCCACATCAAATGACATTATAATTCCATTGGTCTTAGCCCTCATCACACCAATAATTGAGTACAATGCACACCTTTGCATGTGCCTCACCACACATCTTCCAGGGATGATGTATTCAAGTGTGTTACTTTTGCCACTGTGAGCTTCCAAACATATTTTTGGTCATACATAAGTATTATTTGTGATGCATAATCATTAGAATTGACAGTGCAGACTTCCCTTCAAGGTGTTCTACAAGATGCATGCGTGATATGGCTTCCTGTGATGTACCCAGTAAATACACAGCTTATTGACACCACTGATTGTGGCATATATGCATAATACAAATTTCCCAACTAGCCAGAATTGCTCGTAATTTAAACTGCAGGTGTAACAGTGTCCCTATTAACACCTCCCAAAAGTGGTCATTTTTGAGGAAGGTGTACTTAATTCCCCATATAGATTACTGATAAATCATTAGAGTTGTACAAGTGTGCTCATAGAGAACACGTGTAATAACTCACAATCACATATTTTATGTCAATGTCACAGATTAATGGTGGTATTATTCTGATATTGTCCATGATTGTTGCTGCTTCTGTTTACCATTGTCTATGAGCATGTTGCTAAGTGTCCTGACTGGTTGAGACCTATTCTGACATTACATTCATACCCAAACAACTCATTTTGCACATCTTCACAATATGCAAATAATCTCTATTGTATCTACCGCCCTTGCCAATTGTTCTCTCCAGTGATCATGTCAAGGTGTTTATATCACAGCCAATCATCTCTATTGCTATGTGACCTCGTGTCACAGTCACATAATATACAATAACTATGTGATGATATGAATATATTCACACAGGGAGGTGTAAACAGAAGCACATGCTGAACATATGTGGTTACTGTTCATGCTACAACTGTCTTGTCTTTGCTGTGTATGTAAATTGACATACCCTTATCTGGTGTACATTGCCATGTTTCACTTGTCCTTTCCCCTTTCTTTATTCCTACCATTCATGTCTGTGGCCCTTTATAATACACGCACTTATGCAGACTACTGTAATTCTAATGCAGTCGATGTACCCTTGATGATCACCATAAAATCTTTATTTAAGTATGTCACAAACATGTTGCACTGCATATTGCAATGAGTACAATTTTCTATAATGTGTTAGAACTGCAGTCATTGCCTTAATTTTAGCCCTGGTAGCCAGTGTGGCTGTCTGCGCAATCTTGCAGAACAAGTTTGTCCATAGGTAAACTTGTCTGCATGTCTAAATGTGTTTGTGCTGCTTTAAACTGTTTCCTGGCTAGTTGGTCATGAAACCTTGATTGTATCAGTGTAAGCATGATGTGTGCCATGCATATACAATCATCACTGCTGCTCATCATGCAAGTAAACTCTGCAAAACCTACACAGAATTTATTGAATTCCCTAGATTATCTTATTTTCAGAGTATTTGGTTTTCAAAATTATCATTTTTTTCCTTGATTGTATTAATGTAGATTCAACTCCAGGCACATGTTTTAATGTAAATTAAAAGTTTTCCTTTTTTGTTTGTTTGTTTGTTTGTTTACTACATGACCCTTATGGCTATTTAATGTATCATTATGCTTAATTAGCAAAACAAAGATGGCAATACCATTATAACATCATTCATTAAAATATGACTTGCTACCCAAAAGGTGTTTATTGGCAAGTTGGCTTTTTTTGCGACATCTGACTATTATGAATGTTTCCAATGTTCACTGCAGTTCTTCTGGAATGGTTTGCAGCTTTTTAAAATCGAAAGATAATACATTTTTTTTTACAATGGATTTGGAATCAGTGTGCAAAAGTAACTGACTTTCAAATTAAGAGGCAAGAAGGTGGGATAGAGATGCAACATATATTTTAGAAGAAATAAAGTTGTTTTTAATAGAAAAAATGTAGATTACTGTTAAAACAATCAGTGTTTATACATGTCAATGTGGCACTAAATGTAACCATACCTCCCAAATGTCCCTGATTTTGCAGAACATCCCTGAACTTTGCCTCGTGTGTCTTGACTTATTCCTCATAACTTTTTTTTTATTCTCTCGAAGGTCAGTGAGGATTGCACTCGTTTAATGATTCCAGATATTTGAATATCATGCTTCAAATTTTTCCAAAAATGCATGTTGGTGCAAAGTAGATAAACTTAATGAATATTTTAACTAAATTAGAGTAATAATCAAAAATGTCTTTAATTGTGGGCATTCCACACATTAGTGTTTATTCTAGAATTCTTGAGCAAAGTAGTTGAGAACTATGCCTGTGACTCACTGATTGTCAGAAACAGGCTAAAATACATTAGTATAGTCATAATTGTTTGTATGCCATTAAAATCAGGTATCACTGATACACACAAATAGTAACTTGGGGTCATGTAGACTATGTGTGAAAGCTGAAAGCAGTATCAATGCAAAATACTCATTCATTTAGCCTTCTGGGGTGGTATGTTTCACTACATGGGTCTGAGTACAAGGAGCAGAAATGTACTACAGTGATCATTTTTAGCTGATTGCAATTCAACATTTAAGTTGTGCATAGTCAAAAAGAAGCTATAAATATTGGGTATGGAGGTAGTCTGTGGATATTTTTTTTTATTAGCTCACAGTTAAACAGTAATTTAGCTAGTTTAGTGGGGACAGTGTCAAGACAGATAGGTAGACAGACATTCCAAGTGAAACCAGTGGTCTTACATTTTTGACTTTATCATACTCCATCTGAGGTGTACAGTGGCAAAAGGTGGCTATTGATCTGGGGTCTAAGGCAGCCTGTGGATGAATGCATTTGACCATTGCTATCACTTCATCACAGACTTAGTAGCAGGTGTGTGTGTGTGTGTGTGTGTGTGTGTGTGTGTGTGTGTGTGTGTGTGTGTGTGTGTGTGTGTGTGTGTGTGTGTGTGTTTGTTTGTGTGTGGTGCTTGTCATACTGTACTTTGATTCATTGTATAGGTCACAAGCAAATTGAAAACATGGCAAAGAGTAGAATGCTCACAAAGTTTAAAGTAGATGTGATAGATGCAGTGACTGCAAGAGTCTTTATTCATATCCTTGCAAGGAACCAGTTATCATTTGCATTAGTTGGCTTTATAATATGAACATTGGTGTAAGTTATTGTGACTTGACCAGCAAATGAGTGTATGAAATTGAGTGGAACTACATTATTGTAACCATTACTTTTTTATTACAGCAGGACATCTGAGGTGTACATTTTAAACAAAGTGACTGTAATTGCTGGATATGGAGAAGGCTGTCTTTGAATGAAAATGACTGACCTTGCTGCTGTATGTTTATTGTTCTTGCAGAATTAATGTGATCGGTGTGATTCAAAGTTGGAATACGTTGCTAGGGCTACTGTCTGTGTGAAGCAAAGCTGAAATGCATTAATGTAGACATTTTTATTTTTAATAAAGTCAGATGTCTTGATTGTACACAGTTAAGTGGCTTAAAATGTTGCATACAGAGGGCTGTCTGTGGCTGAAAGTATTGTCCTCTTTGTAATTTGGAAAGTTTAAATAGTGAGCAGTATGCTTTCATAAAACTAGTTGGAATATTTACTGTAGCTACTGTTTGTTTCAAACAAGCTTGCAATACACTAGTGTGTCCATTATTTATTTTATTTATGTATTTATTTTACATTTCTTGACCAGGTTTGTCAGATTGAGCTGATAGCCCTTTTTCAGCGGAGGCCTGGGAAGAAAAGTTCCACTATACATAATATAATGGTAGAAAAAGGTAGTACATCAAAATTGAAAAAGGTAATACATCAATAATTTGGAGAAAAGCTCCAGGTAACATTTGTTAGCAAGATATTAGTAGTGTTCAAATTAAACATTAATTGAGTACAGACCAATGAATTTACATTTACTGAGAGTATTAAGTACAGACAAGTTAAGTTACAGACTAGACAGATTCAAGTTTACTAGGGTTCATATATTGTGAACTAATTATAAGACTTTGGTTAAGAGATGGGGCTGTGGAGGAAATGCAGTATAGTTATGAAGTATTGAATGAAGGAGTTATAGTATAAAGATAGTTGAATGGAATGAGTGAGTAAGAAAGTGAAAGTGTGTTTAGGTTGAGAAAGGAAAAGTGAGATTTTGTAGTTAGGGGATAAGTTGTGTATAGGTTTAAAATAGGCAAGTGTGCTGCAATAGGAGAAATGGGAAGGAGAAAAAACGTTAAGGAAGGCTGAGTACTTAGTTAAGGAGGTTGTGTACAACTGCAGGACCATGGACTGTTCAGGTACACTTTTAATGCTGATTTGAATTCCTTTGCATTGTTTTGAGTCCTGATTTCTTGGGGTAGTTTGTTCATGATTTGACAGGGTTGTAGCTGTAAAGGTTGCAGCCAGCTTTATTGTTTGGTTGATGGGTTTGAAGTATGTCTTGGTCAGAGCTTTGAAGAGTCCTGGAAGGATTGTAGTAGGAGATGAGGGAGGATTGGTTGGGACAGAAGGAGGATTGATATAAAATGGAATGAATAACCATAAATTATGAGAGAATAAGCTGATGGGGAAGTTCAAGCCAGTGTAAGGGTTTTAGAGAGAGACAGTGATGAGATTTATAATTTAAGTTTGCTGGAAATCTGGTGATTTTTTTATAGGTAAATTCTAACTTGTTGAGGAGTGAGGAGTTAAGGTTAGTTAGGATTTGGGAGCTGTACATAAAATTTAGTAGTAGATAAGCATGTGAGAGTGATGTCCTTGCTTTGTTAGTGAGGAACTTTTTATTTCTGTGTAAGAGCCCCAGTTTTTGGTGTTTTTTAGTAATGCTGTTGTTAACATGTAGATAAAATTTTAGTTGGTCATCGATTAAGACACCTAAGAGTTTAGGGGATGGTCTGACTGTGATTGGTGTGTTGTTTAGGGAGAGTATGGAGAAGGAAGATTTAAGATTGTTAAGGTTTTTGGGGATGAACAGTAAGAGTTTGGTTTTGCTAGGATTCAGTATAAGCTGGTTGTTGGATAGACAAGTTTCAACTTAGTTAAAGAAAGACCGAGTAAGTGAGAGAAGTTTGGTGGGGGTGTCAGCAATAGAAACAACTGTGGAGTCATACACATATTGGACAAGTGATGACTAAGGGCAAGATGTATAGTATAGGTTAGTGAAGATATTGAAGAGAAGTGGACCAAGTATAGAACCTTGGGGAACACCAGTTTTAACAGTTAGAGGGGGGGGGCAGCACAGAGCCATTTTACAGATTGTTGTCGATCTGAGAGATAGCTAGAAAACCATTCTGTAGTAGGGATAGAGAAGTTGAGGTTAGTCAGTTTGTTTAGAAGGAGAGAGTGGGAGACTGTGTTGAAAGCTTTTGAGAGATCAAGGAATAAGCAGGAGACGAGTTTTTTATTGACGATTGCTTCAGAGATAGCATTAATGAAGAATAGAAGGGCTGTGATGGTGCTGTGCTTTGGGCAAAAGCTATGTTGAGTTGGGATAAGGAGATTTTCTTTTAGTAAGTGTTGTATGACCTGTTTGTGAATGTATTTTTTGAGGATTTTAGAGAGGAGTGAAAAGATAGCTATAGGTCTGAAGTTGGAGATTTCTGAGGAGTTACCTCCTTTATGTATAGATATAGTGTAGAAGTCCTTCCAGATAGTGGGGCCTTTAGCCTCAGAGATAGAACGGTTAATGAGAATGGATACAGGAAGAGCTAGAGAGTTTGCTGCTGCATGAAGAAAGTATGGAGGAATATTGTCGGCAGAAAGAGAACAGGGTTTTAGTTTGCTGAGTAGAGTTTTTATGTAGCTGGTAGGTACAGGTTTGAGATAGAATGGATTACTGGAGTTTAAGCAGACAGTAGGGCTAGGAGAGGTTACAGTGTTGGTATTTAATGAGTTGAAGGGTAGTATCTTCTTGATAGATTCAATAAAGAGAGAGTTGAAGATAACTGCAGTTTCTTGTGATGTTTTTGTAGGGCAGGGATTTGGAGAGGAAGGGTTGTCAGGATGGAGAATTTGATTAATTGCATGCCAAAACTTAAAGGGATTTGACTTCTGAGCAGTTGGTGTGTTTTGATATAATTCTTTTTTGCCCTTGTTGATTTGTTTTTTTGATAGGTTTCTAAGTTCCTCGTATTTTTGTAGGTGGACGGGTAGCTTGGATTTTACCCATATTTTCCACATTCTGTCTTTAGATTTCATTAGGTTGCAAGTGGCTTTGGTTAACCAAGGCAATATTTTAGCTTTAACATGCACAGTGCGGATGGGTGTTAGGATATTTAGGAAAGTGGAGTTAAAAGTTTGTACTGCCTGATACAGGGACATATGATTCAGAAAGGACCAGTTGATTTTGGAGAGGAAAGCAGTGAAAGATTCAGTTTGGAATTTAGTTAGCTTGTGACATGTTATATATCTGTGTAGACTTGGGGTATGGGGAGTAGATCGGAGAACTTTTACAGTGGAGGGGTCACTTAGGGAGTCAGGTACAGTTGTAGTGTTGTGATATTTCAGTGGATCTGAGACTAGTATCCAGTGAATAAGGGAACTGGAAATGGGAGATTCATTGGCATGGATAGGAGTGGAGATTAGTTGAGTGAAGCTGTGTAGGTTGATTGATTCACTAGGATTAGGTGAGCAAAAGGATAACCAGTTTATGTTAACATCACTGAGGAGGTTGATTTCATTGTGAATATATTGCGAGAGGTAGGAGAGAAAACTTTCCAGTATGAGGATAGAATATCATCACGAGGTATGTTTCTGAGATTAAGCAAATTTAAAAACACATCAGTATTGTCACACTTTGACCTTTCAAGTAGCCGCTTTGCACTCTGTACTACAAGTTCAGCTAGACCATTTGATTGAGGATATTCAGGATTACTAGTGACATGCACAAAGTCCCAGTATTTTGCAAATTTCTGAAACAACTGGCTAATAAATGGAGTTCCGTTGTCAGAAAGTACTTTGTGTGGACTACCATGAACTGAGAAATGACATTTCAGGTTAGTAATAACAGCAGTGGGTGTTACGTTAGGTAGTAAATAAATCTCAAACTGATTCAAATAAGAGTCTATCAAAACTAAATAGTGTTGATTGTCCCACTCAAAGATAGCAGTTGAAACTGTTGACCACGGTAGTTCAGGATCTCGACTTAGCTTGAAGTGGCTCTCTTTGCAAATGTTGTCTAGTACTATTGCATACTGAACAAGAAGAAAGTACTTTATTAATGTTTTTTGGTAATGAAGGCCAAAATACTAATTCTCTTGCTCTTCTCTTAGTGGATGTGGAACCTAAGTGACCACAATGCAAAATCTGGATATAGTTTTGTTATAAAGAACCAGAAACAACAATTTCAGGACCTTTGAAAATAATGCTGTCTTCCATCAACAATTCATCTCTGTAAAGAAAATAGGTTTACACTTCAGGTGGTACACTAGATTGCTTTGATGGCCATCCTACATTAATGCAGTGAGTGAGCATCTGCAAAATTGGATTGATCTGACTGTGTTCTCTCAACTCATCACATCTAGTGGTAGAAACATTGCACACTGCCATCACATCAAAGTCAAAATTCTCTGTGTGATGCTGTTCTGTCATATTTCTGGGCGATCTGGATAAGGTATCAGCCAAATAAAGCAATTTGCCTTTTGTGTAGACCAGTTTGAAATTGTACTTTTATTAATTTATTTTATTTATTTAACATTTGTTAACCAGGAAAGTCCAACTTGGAACTAAGCCAGTTTTCAGTGGAAGTCAGGGGAGAAACGCTCCAGATGCATGTCTTTGTATTGCAATTTAAGCATCATTCTTTGCAATCTCACTGGAGCAGAATACAGAGGCTTCTTTAGCATAGTAACTAGAGGATGGTGGCCAGTCTCAATCTGAATAGCTCAACCATAAATATAATCATGAAACTTAGAACATGCAAATACTATTGCCAAAAGCTCCTTCTCAATCTGAGAATACTGCATCTCAGTTTAGGTTAGTGTTCTAGATGCATAGGCTACTGGTCTACCCTTTTGAAGTATAACTGCACCAAGACTAAATTTTGAAGCATCACAGGAAAGAGTAACTGGTTTGTTTACATCATAGTATCTTAATGTAGGTGGAGTGGCAATGTTCTGCTTAAGGTCTTGAAATGCATTCTGGTGCAGTCCCAACCATGACCATACAACATTTTTGCATGTTAGCTCTCTTAAAAGTGCTGTCAACTCACTGAAGTCTGGTAGAAGCTTGCCTAAATAGTTGACCATGCCTAGAAAACATTGTAGAACTTGTACATTATCTGGTGCTGACATCTCAAGAATAGCTGCTTGCTTGGTCAGGTCAGGTCTCAAGCCTGTACTCATGAACAAATGACCTACATATGTAACTTCTGGGAGTCTGAATTTGCACTTCAGAGGACTGAGCTTCAAGTTTACTTCATGTGCTCTGTTAGAACTTTCTTGAGGTTTCTGTCTTGCTCTGCTTCACCATTGCCTCCAACCAATAAATCATCTACTATTATGGCACAAGGATAACCTGAAAAAATGTGCTCCATTGCACGCTGAAAGACATTTGCAGAATTTATTCCGAATGGCATTCTTAGGAATCTGTACCTGCCAAACAGAGTACCAAAAGTAGTTAGAAATGAAGATTTACGATCAAGCATCACTTGCCAAAATGAACTCTTTGCATCCAAGATGGAGAAAACAGTGGCATTTGGTATTATGGCTGTGACCTCTTCAAATGTGCGCATTGGATGATGAGTTCTCTTCAATGCTTTGTTCAGATCTCTTGGGTCAATGCATATTCTAATTTCGTCTGAGCCTTTTTTTGTGAGCTGCTACCATAGACGATATCCATTCAGTTGGTTCTGTGACTGAACAAATCACACCTTGCAGCACCATCTTGTCCAGCTGAGCTTTGATTTTATCCTGCATAGCTATCGGAATTCTTCTTGCAGGTCTGACTACAGGAATGACCTCAGGATCTAACTCATAGAATACACAACTGGAAGTCTGCCTAATGTGTCATCAAAAACATCAGCATTCTCTGAGAAAATGGCTTCAGAAAAAATAGAACTCAGAAATGTACTTACATGATAAACTTCTTTAGTAAAAAGAAAGCAGACTCATTCCTAAACTATTTTTGAGACCCAATAAAGATTGCACTGGTCTTCGGACTACATAGAACAACAAGTTGTTACAGTTCTTGGCCAAATAACATGAAACCATCACTGAACCTTTGGTTTGAATTTCTTCACCTCCATAAGCCAAAAGTCTCGCACTACTGGCTAGATTGAGTTTTTTGTTAGTTCTTACTTTAGGAAATGTGTCTGCTGATACAACACTAAACTTTGACCCAGTGTCTACTTTGAACTCTGTGGATTTTCCATGAATCTGGACAGTATGAAAAACCTTGCTTCTTGTTAATAAATTTACTGCAACAGCACTTTCATCAAGCACTGATACACCATCTACACAGAAAGCTGTCTGCTTCGGTTTTACTCGATCAACTTGCTTCTTTTTGTGACCGTTCTTTACAAATGTGTGAGGCTTAGTTGATTTACAAAACCTTTGAAAGTGGTTTCATTTTTTACACTTGTAGCATTGCTGGCCATATGCTAAGCACTTCTCTCTTTTACACTCATGATTTGTGCCACAATTGCGACAGTTAACAATAAAGCTTGACATGGGTTTTGCTGATTCATGCTTGCACTGCATTGAGCTAGAGCGTGCTCCTTTCTTAGAACTTACTGGAAAACTATGTGTCTTCCCTGAAAATCTCGTAGCTGCCACTTGCTTGGGCCTACTTTTGTTTGCCACGTGTTGCATGCTATCTACATTTGCTCTGGAGCCAACTGAAATCATGCTCTTGTCACTTGCAAGCATGCTCGTGTGTTTTTCTGTCACTTCTTGGATTTAACAAATCTCAGCGGCTTTATTCAACATTAAATCACTGTCACTTAGCAAAGTCTTTTTCAGAAAAGCACTGTTAATACCACACACAAGCCTGTCCTTTATCAGCTCATCTTTGAAGTCACCAAACCGACACATTTTAGCTCTGTTTCTCAGGTCAATTATGTAAGCTGCAAATGTTTCCCCTGGTTTCTGATCTGTCATGTAAAACAAATGCCTCCCTAATGTAATATTTGTTTGAGGATTACACATTTCTCTGAACTTGTGCTTCCAACACTCAGGGTCTTCTCTTGACTCAGCCTCTAAAACAATATAATGATTTCACCTTCTCCTTCATATACTGCAGGTGCTTACATAAATGAACCCTCTATTTCTATTGCATCTGACCCAACTAGGTTTAGCAAAATGACTGCGGTGTTACGTGCATCTATCTGCATAAGCTGCTTGTATAAAAACATCTTACTCTTGCTTAAATATTCTCCAGTTCTCTGCAATATTCTGATCAAACACGGGTGGTAGGGATTTTCAAAATCCATCTGCCATATTAACAATACCAGCAAAGGGTTTTGCAAAAAAGCACAAACATACACTCATGCACATATACCGGAAACGTATGCCAGTACCTGTATCTGAATTAATTCCTTTTGGGCTTTTTGAAAAAATGCTAATGAACAAACTCATAGTACCTTTGAATAATTGGACTTTGCGAAATAAATTTCTCGGGCAGTTTGGAAGGCTAAATGCTAAAGTCATTTATCATTATTTTGTCATAGTCACTTATCATCATAATTTAAGAAACATCTCAAACAACTTTACAGTGCAAGTAAAATAAACCCTCAGTCACTGTAGTATTCTTGTAATATCATTTTTGCAATAAATTACCTCTTATCAGTGTAAGAAACATATCAAATAACTGCACAGTGTGAATAAACTGGACCTCGCTTGCCCAAAACTCAATAATATTTCAAAGTTGTTGCAATTTGCACACAATAAACTCTTTAAAACACATGCACAGTAGTAAGCACACACTGGAAGCACTTTTACATACTTTGAGATATTTCAAATAACTTTAGTTGTGCCCTTGATACAATACAAAGTCATAGTTATGCCAAAACATAGCACTTTGCCAAAACGCATGCAGTTGCCTTGTTTTATTTTTGCTTAATGTACCTTTTTTTTTGGTTTTGCCTTATTATATTTGTTTTGCTTGTTTAAGCCCTTTTCATGCCCAGTGTACTTTTCTAGTGCTTGTTTTACTCTAAACTTGCCCAGTTTTGCTTTGAACATACTCACTTTACTTTAAACATGCTCATTTTATCTTTAAACATGCTTGTTTTGCTTTACTGTTAATCATTTCAACAAATACCTTTATTTTGAACATTCTTTTAGCCAACAAACATTTTTTCCTTCCACTTGCTCAATAATGCGGTTTGTGCCTTTGTAATGCACCGTATTATCTCTTTTATTAAGTAAACAGTTTGTGCTACTTCTCATTACATTTGATTCTTTTCTGGCTCTTTTTTTGTGCTCATTTCTTTTGGTTTTACATTCACTGCCATCTCTGCACCTCGTGGCTCTATTTTATTCTCTTTGATCCTGGTTCTGACACCATGCCGCTCTCCTACTTTGGACATAATATAAGAGTCTTCATGGGATCTGTTCAAGCAGTTTTATTCTATACAAACACATCACTTTAAAGGTTTACTGACTTTAACTTAAGTAACTTATATACAAAGTAACAACTCCGATCATGCATGCTCTGACTGTGGCTACTCTTACAAAATGGCACTAGGGAGTGCAAATGTCTGGAATTTATACATGCAAGTACAGCCTTGACATGCTTCTTAAAGATACAGCACACTTCACTTGCAATCTGATCTACACAGAGTAAATAAATTTAAACTGATCTACATGCTTGAGAACCCACCAGGTCAGTCATAGCTGAAGAATCTCACCAAGATTCATCAAGCTCTGCATGGTGTGCAGGAATAGTGCAAGAGCTGCTGCAGGCAATATGAAAGATGTGCGATCCAGAAATGAGCTCCCAGGATGTGCACGAGTGCTCCTGCGTTATTCCTGCATGGATACAGCCCCTGTATGATAATTACTTCATTTGCTGGGGAAAATCATGCAAATATTTTTCTGTTACTACCTGTGCGACCATCCTTCCTCGCCGAAAAGCGAGTTTAAACTGCTGATTTACTTGTTCTAAGCCTGTTTTCTGTGGTTTTACAATATCTGCACTTTTTTAAAGTTTGTTTGTTTGTTTGCATTTAACTGTTGAGGCTGCCCACTCAAGTGCGCTAGCCTGTGTATTGAATTTACTGTACTTCTCCTGCTGTTTTTGTGAAAAAAAGAAAAAATATATATATATCCTTGTTTCCCACCTTTCCTAACCTAGAATAGTCCCTTATACAGGCTTTGCTGTATTCTGGACTTTTGAATAGCTCCTGTGTTGCCCATTTCCTTACTTGGATAGAAGGAAGTGTCTTTGCTCACCAGTGGGAGTGGGGAGCCTTGAGCAGCCTATCTGTCCCTGAAGGAGTGACCTCCGCTCAAGAATCTTGTAGTTAATTGGCTGTTTTGGGCCATTTCTAGCTCTTTAAAGTTCCCTGCATAAAAACCCACTTTAGCACGGCTTTGCGCAATTGTGTGCGTAGCACAGCATTGGGCAGCGCCGGTTAATCAGGTTTAAACTATTCCCGGCTCCACAAAGTCTGCTCTTCACTTTTTCCCTTAGAACTGCTCTATCTCTCAAGTTAAACACCCTACTCTCAGTCTAAGGCCCTGCACTTGCCCAAATAAGCAATCTTACAATTTAGCACTAGTAAACTAAAAGCACTACATCCTCATCTACTCTCTATGATTACCTTGTCCCCTATTGGTCTTTTTTGATTCAGTGATAAAGGAGTTCCCTATACTATTCTAGCATGTCCAAAGGTCAGCTAATGGTTTCCTCTCCAGTCCAGCTGGTGAATCTGGGAATCTTGAGGCAAAGTTACAACTGTCTCATGTACACGGACAACCCTCTCCTCCTCCAAACAGGTTCAAATATATGTGAGAGATGCAACCATATAGCCAAATTGGAGGCTGAGGTCTCTCAACTCAGAACTGGTGTAACCAGTCAGGAGGACAAGGTAACCTCACACAACAAAAATCCAGTCTCACATAGTCCTACGACAACAACAAACCAAACACATAAACACACAAAAACATATTGGAAGCTCTAAATAAAAATATGCCTAAGCAGCAGAGACCTCCAAAGCAGACATCCAAGCAAATGCTACCCCAAAACAAAACATGTGCAACACATAACTCACAAAGTCAGTGTGCCAAACAGTCACAGCCCTTAAGGCTAAATAACACACCTGATACACTCGTAATAGGTGATTCTATAGTCAGACACACTGACGTCCCGCTCACCAGGCTGAACAAAGAGAAGGTCACAGTGAGCTGCCTGTCAGGCGCTAGGATCCGCCACATAATGCAAGCACTCAGGTCACTCCAAAGCAAGTACAAATATGACTCAGTCATTGTCTATGCTGGTGTGAATGACCTGAGACATACCTCCCTCAACTACATGAAAAGAGACATAGAGGAGCTCTCTGATCATGTAGCCCTAGGCCGGTATGACCCTGACCTTGAGCAGCATCTTACCCTCACCTAGAATGATGCCACAGTATAAAGACAAAATGATAGATTTTAACAATTGGCTAAAATGTTGGTGTAATTCGAAGGGGATCCAGTGTCTGCCAGCCTGGGATGACATGCTCAACAAGCCACATTGCTTCGCTAGGGATGGCTTGCACCTGTCACCCCTGGACTTTTGGATATTGGTGAAGGCTCTTGCCACCCCCATAGTGCCTTTTTTAGGCAAGGCTCAAAAGACAAACCCACCTCCATAGACAACACAATGAATAAGAAACTAAGGGTAAATGCCAGAAGTCTAAATCTTAAGATGCATGCACTCAAAGCCCTCCTCAGTATGGAGAACATCGATATCTTTGCAGTGACAGAAACCTGGTTCAAGGTTCCAGAGAGCACCCCAGCACTACCAGGTTATACCTCATATCATGCTTTTCGGCCCCAAAACTCGGACCGAACCACAAAAGGAGGGGGAGTATCCATATTTATCAAAGATACCTACACCTCCAGGTTAGTGGTGTCGCACGAAGCATCGGAGACCATCCATGTGAAACTAACAGTGGGCAAAACTGCCTTTCAGTTTATAGCATGTTACAGACCACCCTCTCAAAATCAGGAATCCCACTCGGCTTTCCTGAAAACACTGGAGAATACGAAGATCTCTCCAAACACCATTATATTGGGTGACTTCAACTACCCAAACATAGACTGGGAGCATTACCCAAGCTCCAACACCCTAGCCCAAAGGTTCCTGGAATTTATAAACTCAAATGCTATGGAACAACTAGTCACCACTCCCAAAAGAGGGGAAACATACTTGACCTGATCATTACCAACATGGGGACTCTATGCTCCATACCAGAGGTATAGCCCTCATTGGTGAGATGAGACCATAAATTAATCTCACTGGATATCCACATCCCGACCCCACCCCCAGCCCAGAAAACCACAGTGAAAAACTTCTCAAAAGCAAACTTCACACTTCTCAAAACCGAGGTGGAATCTTTCAAGTCCCCCGGGCCAGCGGAAACTATGGCCCAAACTGCAGAATCCTATATAAATGCATTCTATGGACACCTCCAGGAATGCATGGATCATGCTATCCCAAACAAAACCATGACCCAATCTTCCAAAGGCAGGCATCCAGTCTGGTGGACCCCAGCCATAAATAAGCTGTACAATAGAAGGAGGAAGCTACTACATAATAGAGCAAAATTCCTAAAAGGGAAGGCATCTCTGATCAGTACTATCAAAAAAATGCGATCCCTCATAAAATCCTCCAAGGCCAGCTTCGAGAGAAAAATTGCACAGGACACTAAAGATAATCACAAGACTTTTTTAGTTATGTTAGGAACCTGGGATGCAACTCCCAGATATGCTCAGAGTTGATCTAAAATAACAAAAAATACACTGAACCCACAGACATTGCCAACATCCTGGCAGACAGGTTTAGTGCAACCCCCCCCCCCCAAAAGAGCAAATATCTATCCTAGCAGAGTGCTGCCTCCCTAACATCTCAGATGCTCAGGTGAAAGCCGCCCTCTCTAAAGCAAAAAACACTGCATCAATGGGACCAGATGGTGTCCTGGGTTGCTTCCTACATGAACTCCAAGCAGAACTAAACCCTCACCAAAAACTGCTGTACAATCTCAGCCTTACTACATGATATGCACCCAAAGAATGGCGTACAGCAACAGTGGTCCCACTCCACAAAGGTGGTGCCTCTACGGACCCTGGAAACTATCGCCCCATAAGCCTGACTAGCCTAGTCTGCAAGGCTATGGAAAGGATCATCATGGAACTCATAAACAAAGACATTGGGGACCTACAGACACTAGATCCTACCCAATTCGGCTTTGTCAAGGGCAGATCCTGCCTCTTGAACCTGGTTGACTTCTTTGAAACAGTCACCAAGGCCATAGATGAAGGGAAGGTAGTCTACACAGCCTACCTGGACCTCGCAAAAGCATTTGACACAATACCCCACTCAGGCATCATAGATAAGCTATCCAGCTTAAATATAAACCCCTATGTCACAAGATGGGTTGCAAACTAGCTCAAAGACAGAACCCACAGAGTCAAAATTGCTGGAGCCATGTCAGACTCGAAACCAGTTACAAGTGGGGTCCCACAAGGCTCAGTCCTGGGACCTCTCTTGTTCAGTATATATTTTTTCGAGGTACAGGCTAACACGGGAGGACTGTGGCTGACCAAGTTCGCACATGGCTGCAAACTGGGCACCATAATTGACTCTCCAGCTGACACGAAGTTTCTTCAAAAAGGTCTCACAGAGACGGATAACTGGTGCCGGAGCCATGGCCTAAAGCTAAATGCTAAAAAGTGTATAGTCATACCCCTGGGCAAAAACAAAGTGCCCACAAATTACCACATAGGTGGTAACCCATTCAGTACGGAGGAAGAAATTAGGGACCTGGGAACCCAAGTTGATAGTAATCTCTCCTTCGACAACCACATTGCCAAAGTGGTTAGAAAGACCTTCTATATAGCCCACCTTATCATGAAAGGATTCACATCTAGATCAAGGGAGGTCATCGTGCCCCTTTATTCATCCCTCATCAGGCCCATAATAGAATACAATGCCCCATTTGGAATGTACCTTACCCAACACCTGCAGAAACTAGAAAGACCCCAAAAGTACCTCACAAAGAGAATCAAGGGACTCAAACAGATGCCATATGCCTCTCGGTTAAAGAAACTCCAGCTCTACTCAGTTGCATACTGCCTACTTAGAGGCGATCTATGCCTGACATATAAAGCTATGTCCAACCCAGAATTAATGGACATGCTTCACCTCAAAAAATCCAAATCCCTTAGAGCCACGCGCACGAGGGATTGAACCTCAGCACAGAAAAAAATAGGACATACTGGAGGGACAGATTCATAACCCAGAGGCTCCCTTCGCTCTGGAATAGAATCCCAGTCCATGTCAGGCAGAGCCCCTCACTGACTCTCTTCAAGAGGAATCTTGATGAGTGGATGGGGGATCATAAGTTTACCCCGGGGATTACTTCTATGTCACTACTAGACAGAGGCACAGTAAACTAATCTTAAAAAGGGCACAGTAAACTCAAAATCAAAGGGTGGCAAAAGCCATTCACACTCTGGCTAGGCTTATAAATGCCCCAGAGTAGATAGCCTAGTATGAACCTATGAACCTATGAACCTAAATAAGGTGAATTAGTGATCCAGGAACCAGGCAGGCATCCGTGCAGTAATAGTGTAAACTGCAGAAATGTATTCAGCCAGTAGATGAATACATTTCTGCAAACTACAAAACAGAGGCATGACAGCTCATAAAAAAGCATGTACTATAAGGGTTTGGCATGCAAATGGCCAAATATATGGCCATAGGTATGAAAAATAGCTTAAAAATTATAAAAAATAACTTTATTTTTTTTTTTGGCCAATTCCGGACGTTTAAGCGTACGGAAGCAGTGCACAAACAGGATTGGCCTGAAAATAAGAAAAAAAGCTGAAAATAAGCTTTTAAACCAAAATCATCATTTTGCCATAATAGTCAATGGCATGCATAATACAACAAGACCATGGAATAGTGGTTGCTAAAAGGGAAGGCTGAGTGTCAGTTTTGTAACCATGCATTAACAGTCAGTTCTATGCAAATGAGGGGAATGATACTGAATCACAGATTTCCCCTCAGTGCTAGCTTGCACCAACTGTGTAGATGCAATAACACCATGGTCTAAGCCTAAGAGCTAGATGACCTCATGAGGGGGAGTGTCATGACTGCTGTAAGCTTATTGGAGCACAGTGGCCCATGTTTGCACTTAGCTGAGCATAGCTAAGGAAGGATGGGTGTCTGAAGATGCCTAGCAGTATTTACATTGATTAAATGGGTGTGCATGCCACGCACTGGGTTTCAAACACAAAAAAAAAATACAGGAAATAGAAGCTCTGTTCACATCTGAGCACTGGGTTTGCGTGGCGCGCCTCAGGGCTTAAACAGGAAGGCAGTGGGAAAGGAAAACAACAGTAGGAAGGTAATCAAGGAGAACTAGCATAGCTGGCAGGTGAAATGTATCAGAATCAGCCAATTACACAGGCAGCAGCCCAGCCCAGCACACTACTATAAATTACGCAAGCACCTTTCACTCTGGTTTTTCCCACAAACTCTACACCACCGGTGTACACAAATGGGGACAGTCTACCTAACAAAACTAACAATATGATAGGGGCTGCTGTTGCTCTCATACATCAATGTGTGTAAGAGGATGCTGATGACTAACCCACAGTGAGGAGAAGAATAAGAGTGTACAGGCCCAGCGCAACCTACCAGGGGCTACATGAGCTGGAGATAATGGAATGCTATAGGGTGGACAGGGACCTCCTACAGCAGATTGTTGAGCTGTGCTGCCTACACCTCACACACAGAACCAACAGAGGGGAACCCATCCCAGTGGATACCAAGGTATATCTAGGCTTAAGAATACTAGCCACAGGTACCTTCCAAAGGCCAACTGGGGATATCATGGGGATCTCACAGGTATCAGCATCCAGGGTACTGCACCAATTCCTGGATACCATCTCAGCACATACCAGTGAGCACATATATTTCCACAACACCCATGAGGCGTTGACCAGCAATATGCATCTCTTCCACCAAATAGCAGAATACCCTGAGGTAGTGTGTGCTGTAGACTGCACAACACACATACATATCAAAGCACCACCCAGTGAGTGGGGTAAGGTCTACATAAACCGCAAGGGCTTCCCCTCCATCAACTACCAGGTTATGTGCAATGCCCAGGGCATTATAATGAATGTGTGTGCTGGCAGTCCTGGAAGCTATCACGACTCCCACATCTGGCATATGACATAGCTGTACCAGAGATTTGTCAGTGGGAACATCCTATATGGCCACCTAGTGGGGGATGCTGATTACGCACTGGAATCGTGGCTGATGACACCCATCAGAAATGCACACACACACCTGAACAACACCTCCATAATGAGGCACACGCACAAACTAGAATCATAATAGAGAGTGTGTTTGGGATGCTCAAGTCATAGTTCCAGTGCCTGGACATATCCAGTGGAGCCTTGCAGTACTCTCCAGCTACACGTACACAAATTTTCATTGTATGTGCCGTGCTACACAATATAATCCTGCAGAAACAGCTGCAACAGGAACAGCATGGGGCAGAGCCACACAGCCCCCCCCACCATTGCCAAGGCAGCACAGGCACAGAGTGAGTCAAAGGATGGACAATCCAAGCCTGCCCCTGTAGGCAGAAAGAGGTGTGCCAGTATGCCCAGTCTTTGGCAAAGAGGCAACACATAGCACATACACTGACATGGTAGGAACCCAGGGAATGACACCTCTCTCTCTGACTCTCGCATACAGTAAAAGGGATGCCAAACATGACACTACCTGTGCTTTACAATGTATAGGGAGTGTACTATGTGCATCCAACATAATCAGCCCTCCAGCACCATCCTCAATACTGGCACAGTCACAAGTTAAGTCACTTTTTCTATCAATTGCTGTATGTTCTGCTACTTCTATCTCTGGCATGGATGTGAGCATGCAAGGGAATTGGGTGGCTGAATGGGATGTCAACAGATAGTAGACACCTATATGGGCAGCATAAAATCCATAACAAATACTGGTGTCAACAAAGTAGGCAGTACTAGACAAGGTGACAAATCCCACTGCAAGACATGGTGGGCCAAATGTGTGTCCATAGGACACACACATGCATGTCAGTCAGGCTCACATACCCAACAACAGTCTCAGCCAGCAGGACAGGTGTAGCTGACCACAAAGAATGGCTATGCTAAGGCCTCCAACTGATGGCAATGGAGAACAGCCCCCCACCAGACCTACACAGACAGACCACAACAGGTCAGGCAGTTGGATGTCAGTTCTAAAGGCTAAGAAGTCTGAAACTGAAATGTAGGTCAATAAAACCTAAGATCTGTACTCCACTGATATGCCTCTAGTCTGCATGATAGGTCAGAATACAGAACAAGATGTAAGTTAACAGAGTACCTGAAATACCAGTACAGTCATAGCAAATGCTTACACTTGTCAGGTGTGCCCCCCCCCCCACAATCCTATGTAGAAATGTAGTAACATGTATGTGTGGGTTTAATAACAGTGAACAGATTACCTGAGCTGGCCCAATTAGCAGGATAGATTGTTGCATGTGTACAATATGCAGGGCTCTGTGTGTTAGGTTGTGTGTTGTATATTGTGTGGAAGTGGTCAGCATGTAGGCATGGAGGGTTGTGTCACCGTGTACTGTTCATGACAGGGCCATGTTCTGACAACTGCAGTGCCAACCACAATGCACCCCAGCAAGAACCATTCCAGAAGTTATCCATACTAATTTTTCGAATGTAATATCTGTCACCATCTGAAAGATGGACATGCCATGAATGTGGGCCCAGACATGCACATAGTACACAGATGGAAGTACCCTAGAAGAGCATATAAAATGTAACTGTCAAATGCACACACCTTTGGAATTGTACATACAGGTTAGCAGCACATTAGTTGTCTGTGTAGTATGGAATACTGATGTAGCCTGGCCAATCACTGGCAGACCACAAAAGGCACAGGTATGAAGTAATGAGAAATTGCTGATGTCCCCGCACAAGCCAGCATAAGGGGAATATCCCAGGTATATCTGTGAGTTAGCTGCAAGAAGCTTCCATATCACACATGCACTCAGCTCACCCCACCATCAGTCACAGGTTCATCACAGGTCATATCCCTGCTGTTGGGAATGAGTACAGTATGATTTCCCCCCACTTCTGTATGGGAATACCCACAGAATGCAGCATGGTGAAGAGGTGTCTCATGCAGTTGTGTGCCTAGCTGTAAGCAGCACCCTGCCAGCATCCACATCAATGGATTAATAAGAACAGAAACTATTGCCATTAACACCTTACACACTTACCCTGTCACCCCAGTGGAGTCCAGTGGCTTGCAGCCTAGGACTGTAGGAGTGACAGAATGCACTGGCCTGCTACAGATGGCCTCCATCACTATTAAATGCCCTGCAGTCCTCTGTCAAAGGCCTGTGACTCCCTGTACTGCCAATGTATGTTATCTCATGAGGTCCCAAGTAACAACATAACACAGTCCACAGAACAGAAATGCAAGGCCATTTCGACAAATCCCAGTAGCATGCCCACCATTTACTACTGCATGAACTGTGGACAAACCCCTAAATACCACTGGGATGAAGGGATAACTATACGGATATTTATCAGATATTGCTCGCAAAATGTTAGGAAGACAGTAGAATAACAGAGGGGGGTTTAGAAGCATGGACGCCACAGAGTGTGTGAAGTCTAAAACTCTTATGTGTGCCCATACTACCCCTGCCTTTAAACCCAGAAATGAGTGGCTACAAACATGCTTGTAAACCACAATGTGAAGGGGAACTGACCAGATATATGAGCCCTACCTCTGGGTAACCTGTTTGAATCTGTCCAGCTGAGAGGCATGGCCAAAGCAGGATATGGCCATTCTGTCACGTCGATAGAGGTACAAGCAGGGGATCCTCAGCCACCACAGTACCAAGGTGCTGGACCATTTTCACAGACCCATCAGCAAGTGTCTGCGGCTCCCCCTTCAGAATGGCATGAGTGTGCAAGAATATGTAGGCTGCAGACCACAATACTGGACACAGCTTCATTCATCTTGTATTCCCTTGGAAATTACTTTGAGCAAATAAGTATATCTGTCAGTAGTTGATGATATAACACATCACACTGTAAAGCAGTACATATGTCTGAATATCTCTGCTAATACCAAAACCATGTAGCACAAGCAGCACAGACAGTGTCCCACTATCCTTTGCCCATTGTGACTCCATATTGTCAACCTATCTACAGATATCCTGCAGAAACAGGCTGCTAGCTGTAGGTGTAGAACATAAATTATTGCACTGAAGTACAACCTACCTGTAATGGATTCACACATTTAATACAGAAGGTCATACTTGCCATGTTCCCACACTTAGAGAAACAAAGCCCATATCTGACAACAAAATGCAGAAGGGTCATGCTGGGCATGCTCCCACACTTAAAAATGAAGCCCATGTTTGACAACAATAGTGGACTATACATATCTGTCAGTAGCAGATTACTGTGCACACACACCACATTGCACACCATTTGTGCTTTGCTCACACATCAGATAGGAATACATACATATATCCAAGGACAACACACTATAATAGGTCAAACATACACAAACAGAGATGTGGGGAAGAGAGAAACAGGCAGTGACAAAAAGTTTCCCATTATGAGGCCTGTCCCACCCACTACACATCCAATTGGCCAATATCACATGATGTGCCAATGTCAATCACTGTAGACATTTGCTTTTGGTAGCCCTCAGCACTATAGTGTCTTTGGTGCTTGTGATGACTGTGTAACATGACAGTATAAATCAGTATTCATCTAGCAGTTGTATACCCAGTCCTGTGAAATGTAAAGTTGTGTGTAACTGAATGTTGTGCGTGTGTTTCCAGAGGAATGGTTTATGGCCCATTCACACACATTGCACTCTCCATTGCCCTACTTTAGCAAGCCTGCTGATATCAGTCACCTTGAAATACCCCTTTGGACAAGATTCACCCCATAAGCTCTGTGGTGCATGCAATAAATGTGTAATGCTATAATGTGACATACTAGTTAGGTAGGAGTTCTAATCCTGGACATGTCACCTATAAAACTGTGTGTTTGTGTATGTGCAGGGATCAAGGATTTTGAGGCCAGTCACTACACTTCCCACTGCCTTACTTTAGCAAGCCTGCTGATGTCAGTCACCTTGAAATACCTCTTTGGACAAAGTTCCACACTGTAAACTCTGTGATGCATGTGATAACTGCGTAATGCTGTAGTGTGATGTACTACTTCGGTAGGAATTCTAATCCCAGACATTGTAACTATAAAACTATGTTTGTGTGTGTAGGGATGATTTTGAGGCCATTCACAGACACTACACCTCCTCCCATTGCCCAACTTTAGCAAGCCTGCTGTCAGTCACCTTGAAATACTTCTTTGGACAAGGTTCAGCTCTGTGGCACCTGCGATAACTGCATAATGCTATAGTGTGACATACTAGTCAGGAAGTTCTTATCCCAGACATGGCAACTGTGAAACTCTGTGCATTTGCATGTGTAGGAATCGATGATTTTGAGGCCATTCACTGTAACTACACCTCCCATTGCCCTACTTTAGCAAGCCTGCTAATGTCATTCACCTTGAAATACACCTTTGGACAAAGGCTATGCCTTTAAGCTCCATGGCACAAGCAATAACTGCATTGTGCTAGAGTGTAACATACTTCTTAGGTAGGAGTGCTAATCCCAGACATGGCAATTGTGAAACATTGTGTGT
Organism: Protopterus annectens; assembly: GCF_019279795.1. NCBI lineage: Eukaryota > Metazoa > Chordata > Ceratodontiformes > Protopteridae > Protopterus > Protopterus annectens. Next base: position 352,999,985 of record NC_056736.1, on the reverse strand, counting down.
GTGTTGAGATTATTAGTTTTGAGGCCATTCACAGTCACTACACCTCCCATTGCCATAATTTAGTAAGCCTGCTGATGTCATTCACCTTGAAATACACCTTTGGACAAGAACTAGCCCTATAAGCTCTGTGGTGTGTGCGATAACTGCATAATGCTATAGTGTAACACAATAGTCAGATAGAAGTTCTAATCCTATATGTGGCAGCTGTGAAACTCTGTGTGCATGTATAGAGAATAATAGTTTTGAGGCCATTCACAGTCACTACACCTCCCATCCCCCTACTTCAGCAAGCCTGCTGAAGTCATTCACCTTGAAATACACCTTTGGAAAAAGTCTGGCTGTGTAAGTTCCGTGATGTATGCAATAACCTGTGTAATGCTATGCATTAACATATTATTTAGGTAGGAGTTCCAATCCCAGAAATGGCAACTGTGAAACACTGTGTGCCTGTGTAGAGGCTAATGGATTTGAGGCCATTCACAGTCACAACACCTCCCATTGCCCTACTTTAGCAAGCCTGCTGATGTCATCTACTTTGAAATACACCTTTGGACAAGGGCAAGCTCTATAAGCTCTGTGGTGTGTGCCATAAATGCAGAACAATGCAGTAGCAGTAACTAGACAGTTTTTGGTTTGACTCTCATATGTGGCAAGCATTTCTGTGTGTACCTCAAAGATTTTAGCCCCATTTACAGCCAGTATATATCTCAGAGCCTGACTTTAGCAGTTCTTTAGATATCATCCACCTTACAAGTACCTGTTGTGAAGCCTAAACCATGTCAGGTCAGTGGTGCAGGTGGCAAATGTGTAACATAATATGGTCCGTAAAGATTGTTAGAGAGAGGTTTGAGCCTCACCCCTGGCAAATGTAAATGCGTGATTAGGGTAAAATTATTTTTGCGATTTCTCACCCACTACATCACCCAATGCCAGTATTTACAAGGGCTGGTGATGTTCCTCACCTTAGAAGTACCTTGGGACAATGTTCATCCAATATGCACCATGGTGTGTGCAATATATGCAGTACAATGTAGTAGCAATACAAAGGTAGGGGTTTGAATCTCAGTGCTGGCAAGTGTGTGTGTTTGTCATCAATATGCTGTGTGGAGGTTGGTGTGATTGTGTAATGACAGAATGCATTGTGGGGTGGGTTTTGCTAAATTATTATATTGAAGACCTACTATATGTCACAATGTCCACCTTATGAGGACAACAGATGTCAAACAGCAGAGAGGCTAGTGTAGACAATCCATAGCCCTACATGTGGCATAATGAATCAGTGAACAATATAAGCAACCCTTGTTATACCCAGAGAACAGTCCCCACCCATGTCTCATATACAAACACACTTGGCTAGGCAACAACCACTATATTGGTAGTTCCCTGCATATTGCCCACAGATAGTAACCACAGTGTGATTGCAGTGGACTACATACCTGTTGACCACAACACTGCCACTGACATCAGAATATACTGTTATGTGTAACATCTCCTGACTGAGTGTATGTTATCCAGCAAGTAAAAGGACATGTCACCCTGTTCCATCCCTACAATAGGCAAATACATGCTTACAGTGGTCCTTTTGCTGTGTTCCCCACTGGATGCCTGCAACAACTGTAGAGTCTGCAAATGTAACCCACAAAGGGAATGCCATGCCTTATACATATGCCCTGTATGGACAGATGCCACTAACTCCACTGAATATGTGTATCATGCTGTCAATGTAGGTGGAGGCACAACCACATTTCCATAGCCAGGTATCACCAAATGAGGTCAGAAATTCCACATCAGAAGATAATCTGTCCACATAACATGCCCCAGAGACCTCAAGTACCGTTTCACACATCACAGAACATGCATGTGGGACATGTGCACAACCCAGACACTGTCCATGTTATGGAATATAAATCACATACATGACAAGCATTGCAAGCACTGGCAACCCACAATAGTAACCCAGATGAGTGGATGGTGAATACAGTACCCACCTGTGTGGGTCAGTCCAGGGACTACACCCCTGAGACACATTGGAGACCACTGTCATGTGGCCTGATGGCAAGGTATTCCCTTTGCCTAGCCTTGTACAGCCTTCAGGCACAGGTAACTACTAAACACATAGGAAGCAATGAACTCATGCATCTCAATACTGGAAAGTGTGTGTGTGTGTGTGTGTGTGTGTGTGTGTGTGTGTGTGTGTGTGTGTGTGTGTGTGTGTGTGTGCATGTGTGTGGAGTTTAATGATTTTGAAGCCATTCACACTCACTACACCTCCAATTGCCCTACTGTAGCATGCCTGCTGATGTCAGTCACCTTGAAATAACACTTTGGCCACATATCAGCCAAATAAGCTCTGTGGTGCATGCAGTAATTGTGTAATACTGTAATGTAACACACTACTTAAGTAGGAGTTCTACTCCTGACCCTGTCAACTGTGATAAGGTGTGTGATTCCTTGAGAGAGTGTGGGTGTGTCTTCCTTGACATCTGCTTTTGTGGACAGTCACATGTACTACACTTACCTTATCTCTCCTTTATCACTGTAGCTTATGTCACTCACCTTCAAAGATACCTTTAGACAGCTCTCCAACATGTAAGCTCTGTGGTGCCTGCAATAACTACATAGCAATGTAATAGCAATACATAGTGAGGTAGGGGTTTTAAACTCATAAGTATATGTTTGTGTCTGTGTCATCAGTGCCCTGTGTGGATGTTGGGATGATTGTGTAATGACAGGATCCATTACAGTGTGGGTTTTGCTACATCATTATATTGAGGAGCTACATGTCCCATTGTTGACCTTACAAGGCCAACATTTTCCAAACACTGTAGAGATTGTTGTAGACAATCTTCAGCCATAAATGTGTACAGCCATGTGCAATTACCATGTGACAGTATGGATTAGTACACAATATAGGGAACCATCATAATGCCCAGATACCCCTCTCCACCCATGGATCATACACACACATGCTTGGCTCTTACTCTCCTACTCCCTTCCTTTCTTACTTTGTCTCTGTCTCTCTCTCTCTCTCTCTCTCACTCCCTCTCTGGTGGATGTGGAAACATACATCTGCTTTGCTTAGGCAGCAGCTTGAGTTTTGTAAGTAATGCTCATGATCAGCTGATGGCCTGTGCATGAATTGCAGTCCTCCTCTTGCTAATTGCATGTGGAACAGCTGTGGTATCATTCCTATAGCCAATTGCATGGAAACACACTCCTATAACTAAGCACTTCATGTGGGTGTTGGTCTTTTTCCTTCACTATGAGCAGGACTTCATGTGGGTGTTCAACAAATAACATCACAGAGGGTAGTTGGAAATACCTCTTACAACATACACTGTGGAGACAGGCCAAGAAACAGGAGGGGGATGTTCCAGACATGAGCACAGAATGTAAGTATTTGCTCTTCTACATTTGAAATAATGTTGGTTTAACAGGCTTTGTGTGGATATGGCTGTTCTACATGATTTAAAATCTGGCATGACAGTGTTATGTAGTTGAGGAAACTCTCATCTGTAGAGCTATCTGCAGACTGGCCAGAGTTTGCAGTCTTACATGTGTTGTGTTACTCACACATTTGGTATATTTAGAAATGCAGTAGCATACTCTGATGATTGCAGTCAGTACATGGTGACATCCATATGAGTTACTGAATTCATATCCCTCAGAAGACATATGTCACAAAAACCCTGTTACACCAGTAAATGTATGAGTTTATCACAGCAACATGTCAATATTTGCCCTGTGTTTGTGCCTCCAACCCCAAGTCTGTCAACCTTTGTACATATGTCATGCAGTAAGAGGTGCACATGTTCAGTACATCATTATTTAATGACATCATACCTGATAACAAGCCAGTGAGATATCAGACTACTAGACATGTTATGCATAGTAGCCCTTATATTTGAGGGCAAAACCTGGACATTCTGTTGCAGTGTGTACAGTAGTGAGGTCTGTGTACTTATGGTGATTGCTGACAGAGTGTGTATTATGAATATGTAACTTGGCCTATGTACAGACTGTGGTAAATGTCATTGCTCTTGGTCCTGTTCTATCTGAGGTTGCATGCTGCTCCAGTGTATGATAGCCTATCGGCATACATGTTTGTAGGGCCAGACCAACACATGTCCCATACCACAGCCAGGCATCAGACTACACTCTGTTTTGGCCCAGTATATGTAGGGGTAGTGTGTGATTGGCAGATATGAGGATGGTGTTGTTAACACAGTCCATATACTGTAATATCAATTAGGCTTACCATATGTGACTGTGGCTGTGGTCAGACTGGTTGTGGGTATGTACTTTCACACTGGTGTCTGTTACATGCCTGTAGAGCCTGCTATATTTGCAAGTACATGTGTATTCCCTCATAAGAAATGTAGGCCAGTGTTGTGGCAGTCTGCCTGTAGTTTGTACATTGCTTTGTGACATGCCTAGCAGCTCAGTGTATTTACCCAGTGTGATGTCATGTCCAGATATTTATCAGATGTACTGTTGCCGGGCCACCATAACTGTTGTGTATTTCTGACAAAACAGTGGGATGCTGTACAGATGTATGTCACTAACTAGTGGGTAGTATATGGGCTTGTGACCTCTGCTCCTCCAGTTAATATGTGTCAGGACAGACAGGATTGTGTGAATCCATAAACTGTGTGAGCTTATCTATTCCAGTATTTTTGTGATATCCCCATTTACATGGCTGTAAACATTCACTTTGTCAGGCTTGGTCCACATGTCTTGCACTAAGGAGTTTTGTGTATACCTCTGAACTGACCAGAGTGTGTCAGACTGTCCACATTTATTGGTCATATCTCTGCTGTATTCCACGGGATAATTACTGTGATGTGTGTGGTACTGCACAATGATGATCTTATGATGTCGGTCAGTAACTGATAGCTTACATGTCAGCAGCAGATGTGACTTCACACATAACATTTCTGCTAAGACAACCCCTGTTACTGTAGCAACATTCTACATTTATACCTGCAATACTTATATGACTTTCCCTTGCACTAAGTGGCTGTGACTATTGGTGCTGAGGTATGACTCCACTACATATTATGGACATATATTATACATATATACATATATCTATGAACCTATGAACCTATATATGTGTGTATATATATACATATATATATATATATATATATATATATATAGATATATATATATATAGATATATGTATATATATATATATATATATATATATATATATATATATATACAGATAGATCTATACATATATATATATATATATATATATATACATATATATATATATATATATATAAAGCGATAAGCAGATGTATATAAATACATATATAACTATATATGTGTATGTACATGTATACATATATCTACATGTGTGTGTATATATATATATATATATATATATATATATATATATATATATATATATATATATATCCATATCCTTATGTTTAAACGAGTGTTGTATATACCTTCCCAGATGTATCCCACCATTTTTATCTGATATGTGTTTATATAGATACAACAACATACTGATTCAACACTATTTTTACTAACAAGTACTGCACAATTGCAGAAGTCAAAGCAGTTGTTCACTACTAGTCAGTATGTGCACTGACAGATATATTGGAAAAAACAACACATGTTTTCATAGCTTTGATGGATTAGTGGTTAACTGCTGTGAGTGTAATGTACAGGGCCCTGGGTTCAAGACCTGCAAGGGCCGTTTACTTTGTTGCTAGGCAGAACATAGACTGTTGGATACAGAGTGGTTAAGGCAGTTTTGAGCAACTTTAAGTGGGTTTGCACTGTTTTGCCAGACGGTAAGCAGTGCTAACGTACAGTTAAAAGAATAGGTGCTTACACCGTGTAGGCTTCGGTTACCAGTGTGCATATCAGCTTTGCATTTACATTTAAGCAGTGGTTACACCTGTTAAGCATAGCGTAGCCTTGGTAACCAGTGACCACATTCCATTCTGATAAAATAGCAGGGTAATGGTATATTTAATAAGTGTATTTAATTCCATGTACATAACATGCTTCTATGTGCTGTCATTACAGTAGCAAGGGGATTGAATATACTGTCTAGGACACCTGCGTATATATAGCTAGTACAACAATCTTTTCCTTTTGTATGTGTTTCACACATGGATAGCATCCCAGGTTATATGCAGTCACACTTGCATGTATTGTATCAATCCATTACTACTGTTAACAGTGCTTTCCCAAGTAAGAGTAGATTGCAGATTGAAGTACTGGAACCATACTCCCCTCCATGCAAAGCTGGACTCTGAGTACTGACTATCATGTTCTTGGTGTGTGAGCTGTGTGTCATTAAGTACTTGCTACTGGATATTGATCTGATATGTGGATATTAACTGTACACTACTATGTGCATAGGACATGTCATTGAGGGCTGCTGTCATGTAGTAATGGCATACCTATCAGTGTCAGACGTATATCTGTCAAAACATTAATCTTAATGTATAACCTGTTGGCTAGCTGATTTCTCTCTGTCCTCTGTACAGATGTACAGATGTCAGGTATCCATCTGGGCTGCTCACAGACAATCTATGCTTGACTGACACTGACATGTCTGCCAGCTGTGTTATGAATGCCACAGCTAGGAATCCCCACCCTGTATGCACCACATGCCATGGATACCTCAACTAGACTACCACAGTCAACAGAATATGCTTGGGTACAGGTCTCCAACCCAGACACTGGCCATGTTATGTAATATATGTTGCATACATGTCATTTGGAGCATCATACTGGCCCACTGCAAGAGACAACCAGATGGTTGGATGTTGCATGTAACTGTTTCCCTGAGGGCCACTCATGTGGCATTAGTCAATAGATGGTCTGCTGACAAATGTCAGGTGGCATGATACCACTGTACCCACATCCCCTACTCTTCTCATCTCTCCATGGACAATATCCTGGTACACACCTAGGAACACCTGCACCTATGGACTCTAGTGCTGACAAATGTGTCAGTCTGCATTGCTGAATATAACAGTGTCTGTGTGTTTGTAAACCTGCAGTTGATAATACCCTGAAGACCTGTTCACACATTACACCCCCCATTGCCATAGTTAGAAATGGCTGCTGCTGTAATGCACACTAAATGTACCTTGTTACACTCTTCACCATATGGGCTACCTGGAGCTTGCAGTACCATCACAACACTGTTGTACAAATGGCTAGATAGGCATGGGTTACCCTCTGAGTCCTGGCATGTGTGTGCATGTGTGCAAGTGTGTATATTTGTAGGATACAGCATTCTGAGGCCACATTCTCTAAATACAATACACCTGGCCATACAGTATAAGGCATAGCAATGTTGCTGACATTAGGAGAGCCATGACAGACCATCACCCTACTATCCCTGTGGCATGTGCAATAAATGCATATCCCTGTATTAGCACTGATGAAATAGACAAGGGTGAGTGTGGGTATGTCAGAGTATTATCATGGGTTTCAGTGAGTAAAATATCCAATGTGGGGTATGGGTGCTGGGTATACTGTCTTTACACCATGGTACCCCCAGTACATGTCCTAAGGTCAACTGTATAAGGACCACTGTTACCATCAACCATACAGGCAACTGAGTACACTATCCAGCCCAATGATGCATGTGTTGTGTGCAAATTATCTGTAACAGAATGGACTCAATGACAAGGTAGTTAGCACTGATAACCCAGGTCTCTCAGATGTGTCTATGACTGTTATGTGTTTGTCAATATGTATATGACAGTATGGCATACTGTGTATTGTCATTAGCACACAGTACATCCCCCATTACCATACTGTACAAGGCCTGGTGATATTCCTCACTTAGCAAGAGACTCGGGGCACACCTCATCCTAAAAGCTGTGTGGTGTATCCAATTAAGGCCAAACACATTAGTAGTAATAAATACCTAGGTAGGGGTTCTACTCTCAGTGTTGCCACGTAAGAGTGTGTGTGTGTGTGTGTGTGTGTGTGTGTGTGTGTGTGTGTGTGTGTGTGTGTGTGTGTGTGCGTGTGTGTGTGTGTGCACATGTGTATAAAGGGATCTACTTTAGTTTGCAGAATATACATGTCCCAGAAGGTAATCTGTCCAAGAACTGACTGGCAAATGCTAACATTTCAAAGGAATCATGTCATGGAAATTCATTCCATCAAAACTAGTAGTAGATGTGTACATGCCCTCTTCCCCACTGTATAGATGTAGAGTGATACTGGAGTTTGGTATATATAGTTGGATGTTGATGTTGTGGACATAGCCACCCTCATTGGGGTTATTGCTGTGTGTGTATCCCCACACTTAGTCTGCTGTAATACTGTACTGTGTATGTTAACAGGTTAGGTAGTCGTCACTCACACTATGTGTGGCCTTACACCACCCCACACCCTCCAAAGTGTAGGGCTGAGCCATCCACACCAGCAAACCTATGTTTACCAACGCGAGGACTGTACTACATTTGGGAAGGGGATATATACCCTGCCAGTACTATTTTTGATGACAAAGTAGCAGACTGATTATTTACTGATGTGATGTTTTGCCTATTATGTCTTGGTGGAATTACATAGGCTAAAATGTGTTCACTGCAAAATTAAGTACATCCATGTGTACAGTATTCTCTGTGTATTGTGTCAACACCAAAGCCTCTGTGTATGTGTGTGTGTGTGTGTGTGTGTGTGTGTGTGTGTGTGTGTGTGTGTTATACACAAACATGTGGTGTGTGCCCCCAGGACACTTGCCATTGTCCACTGTAGAAGGGATGCTGACATCAGCCACCATGCACTCACCTGTATACATCTCTCAGACCTATCAGCCATATGGCACATGCAGTAACTCTTATACAGACCTGTTAATTGTGTTCAGCTGCACACAAGATATGACACAGTCAATGTGTCACCACAGTGCCATACCCCTTGTAGGAAACAACAGCAGACCAACATCCTGCTGACACACAGACACCTACAACACAAACTGAATAGAGTAGGGAGACCACTATCAGTTAGTGTTAATAACAGCTATAATGAATCATGGCTGGACAGCTACACATCCTGACATGTAAGCATTAAACATACCTGCTGAAAATATGCTACACAGCATTACATTGCTACACCTTAGCACATTCACCCTGTGCATCAGAACCATATTAGCCTGTACCTACACTGATGGTATGGATAACAGGTATGTGGCACAGGAATCATCATATGCACAAGGTGTGTTGTGGGTTTCCAGAGACCTAGGCTGAGCCATTTGATTGATATCGTGTGTGTGTTAGGGGGTTTCATTATTAATTGGGCTGTGCAGATGTGGTGTGTGTAGGTATGGAGGTGCCCTAGCTGTTTTAGTGATGAGTGTGTGTGTGTGTGTGTGTGTGTGTGTGTGTGTGTGTGTGTGTGTGTGTGTATGCACACAGTTTGGCTATGAAGCTGCCCTATACAGGGATTTGTTGGACAGCTGCACACCCGGCCATGTATGGTCTGCAGCTACCGTATATGACAGGGTGTGCAGTTCACCATCTCCAGCCACGGATATGAGAACTGTGCCTGCTAGGGGTTCCATGGGCACTACCAGTTACAAAGCCAGATATGCAACTCTCCCCTGATAATGACACATGTCCGCTGGATCTGGGTCCCTGTTGGGACCAGCCAGGGCCATGTTCATGTAGCCTACTTTGTTGTGCTGTGGACAGCACCCGCTTGCAGTGCTGGTGCTGGTACTACCACTACGGGAGCGACTCTGACTTGTTGCACATCCACGTAGACCTCCACCTATTGGTGTTACTGACCTACCTCCATGTGGCTGTCGCCCTACTCCCACCAAATGCTTTTACAAAGGCATTGCACATTTGAGGATTCCCAACATCCCACCCAACCATCTATCCAGGACTTCTGCAAAATAACGGTAGACACCTGCAAGATCATGGACGTTGTCAATAACAGCAGAATGAGTAGCCCTCTGGAGCCTCAGACCCTGTCTGGTATAACATTTCATACATGCTTGTGCCTCCATGATGGCCTGAAACATGCATATGGTGACACCTGCTGTGACACTTCTGCCAGGGGCATGATAGCCAGTAGCTCTCCCATGAGCACCCCTGTACATCTGCCTTCGTGGTACCTTGCCAGTCATCCGGCTATGGCTGCTGTGTACAGACACATTTTCCATAGTCCCCACACTGTCCTCTCCCATGCCACCACCTGCCAACTGTCCCTCATCTATGGCCACTGGTGAAGGGGTATGTATTGGAAATGTGACTGTGTGCGCGGATGGGGTGGATAACAGTGGGATGTCAACCGATGGTGCAGCTTCAGCCCCTGACAACCCCCTCCTGTGCCTCACCATACCTATCATAATTGTCAGAGTCTGTATGGACACTAACATCTGTTTGCTGCAGAATGCAGAAGGGATCCTGACCTACCTCGCCACCTGTGAGGGGAAAACAGAAATCATACTTTAAGACCTGCACATCATTGCTTACCTACACAAACACACACAAACACACACACACACACACACACACACACACATGCATGTACACACACACACACACACACACACACACACACACACACACACACACACACACACTTACAGGTGAGGTGGCACAAAAATATTACACAGACCTCCCATAACCCAACTGTCAACATGCATGACATATGGCACTCAACAGCATGCACTACAGCTATACTTAATCCCTATTACCAACATTATACATCTCTGTGATGCATGAGTTGTGTTAGTAGGTGATGCCCCTTCCTTGGGAGCACACTGCACCCATGTACACAGTATTGCTGTGCACCTGTTCAGCACCCTGCCATGTACTGTGCACCATACCTCACAAGTGTACACTCCATTGCTGAATGTATATATGTGTGGCAGTTATGTTTTCTCTGTTGCTCACAGCCCCTATGTGTTTGTCTGATATGAGGATAGATGTCAATAGTGAATGCCTGATGTCGGATTTGCAGATCTCATCATCAGCAGTGCATGCATGAGCAATAAAATTCAATTATACTGACAACCTCCAAAGTTTACTGTGGCTATGAGGAGTGTACACACTCCTATTGGCATGCTACCCTCTTCCCTGATATGCCATGGGGTCACAATACTGCAGATGTTAACATTACACACACCTGATATATGACATATGACCTGTGCAATTAAATGCAGTATCAAACAAATGTGTTAGTTGTGGAGATGTCAATTGGGATGCATACAATATATGGATTGCATTAGTGTGCACACCCTTAACACGATGGTTTGTTGCAACACCTGTTAAGTGAACTACAGCAGTCACTATTCCTGGAATGTATACTAGCATGGCCCATCTTCACTTGCCATTATTTTGTCACTCCGCCCTACAAATGTCCCCCAACTCTGCCAGATTGCAAGGTCAGCTCATGTGCACAGCCCTTGGAAGTCACACAGTGCTTTCACTATTGCTGTGGAGTCAGGGTTATGTCTGGCACAATGCATGACTTTGAATGTGTTCAGATACAGCCATTCTTAACAAGCTTTGGATGACTGCTTTAGTTCATTGTTGTGTTTCAGGATGACACCCCTCCCCATCCTCAGCTTTTTTGCAGATGCTTGACAACTATGGGCCGCACATGAGTGTCATTTTTCAGTGTCACAAATTCAGAATACCATGTGTAGTGTTCTAGTTCCTGTTAATGAATGGCAAACATACAGGTGTACACTGTAACTATTGCTAGTTTTACAGGGCTTGTGTGTACATGCTAGTTTTGCATGTAATGCAGTCTGTCTGCAGAGCTCACAACTGTGGGCCTATCCACATGATGGCCAGAGGATTGGTTGTTTTGTTTTGTCTGTTTACCACACAGGTCTTGTCTCTGATATATCAGTGGCATTCTCTTTTTTGAGTGCTATCAGTACATGGCAACATCCATTTGTGTTTCTGACTTCATATTCCTGAGTAAGGGTATGTTTTCAAGCAATCCTGTAACACCAGCAACTTTCACAGTGTATAACATCAATATTGCAAATATGGCCCTGTGTTCCAGCCTGTGTCCTCCACCTATATACCAGGCTTTGTCCATATGTCATGCAACAAGAGGTTGTTAAAAAGTGGCCTATCATTATTTAGTGCTGGCATTTCCGCTATCATTCTAATGATGTTGTAGACTCCCACACAAATTTTAGGGTAGTGTCCATGTATATGAGGACTACAGCTTGACAAAACTTGTGTGACTTTGTACAGTCCAGAGGTCAGTGTATGTAAAGCACTCTTATATGCACTTGTAAGACATTTTATGAGGGAGGGGTATGCACCATTTATACCCTAGGCTGTTACAACATGTGAGGGATATAAGTAGTAAGACACATTACGGTATATGGCTGCACATTTTCATACATCTCATCATGGGAACAGTGGTTGGTTAGAGCTTACTGTCTTACAGACAGTTCTGTTTGTCAGTGTGATAGTGATGTTTTAAGTTAAGCATTGTTATGTAACAGATACATTTTACATCTTTTTCCTCCTAGGGGTTGAGTACAGAGTGTATTTGGAGGCTGCTGAACTATACATCTGTAGTTAATAAGTGTTGATTGTTTTTTATCTTCAAGTCAAGTGTTTTTTTTTTCCTGTTGTACTACTTGAAGGCCTTAGCCTGGACAGCAACATATGTTATGCTTTCAGATTACTGTATCAAATGTTTTGTTTGAGAATTGCATTATTCAGTTATTACGTATTTTAAACACCTAACTGCTATAAGAAATGGCATATACAACTGAAATAGTACACAACTAAACATTTCTATGTATGCAAACTTGTGTGTGTTGTCATGTCCTTTGCTTTGTCTGTGGGTATATGTTTCATCAAAACGAAAAGCGACAACAAAACAACGGAATAAAGCACCACGGGAGTACACCAATAAGTGCTCTCACACTATGATGACTTATGTATAACTAAAACAGTGAATTCTTATATTAAACTGAAAGAGCGAAGTGGTTACTAATAAACTTAATTTATTAAAATAATGACTAAAAACAACATCCACATACAAACAAAATCCAAATGTTGAGCGCTTTCACCCAGAAAATCTGGGCTTCTTCAGAACTAATTACGTTAATACAATTCAGATAATTTAAGCCTTTTCTGGCACCAAAAAAGTTCATTCAGAAGGCTCTCATTTAAAGTGATAGTGACTGCAAAACAAATCCGTTACTGGTGCCAAAGACTGTAGCCCTAGCAAGTGATTAGAACGCATTTGGAATAAATTGTTCACAAATTTAATACTATTATAAGTTTCAAAAAAAAACCTATCAGTTCCTATGATAGTTAATAAATAAATGACATCAGAAAAATATCACAAAAATGAAATGTTTCACCAGTCCATACAAACTTGATCTAAAAAATCTGATACATATAATACATTACATTGTATATAAAACCTATGTTCTAAAATTGTATATAAAACTTATGTTCTAAAATGCAATGCATTATATGTATCAGATTTTTTAGATCAAGTTTGTATGGACTGGTGAAACATTTCATTTTTGTGATATTTTTGTGATGTCATTTATTTATTAACTATTATAGGAACTGATAGGTTTTCTTTTGAAACTTCAAAAACTAGTGGTGTGATTGAGATATTGAATGAATAAAGGGATATCCTCAGAGGGTCCCTTCCACAAAATAAAAATATCATCCAAAAATCTACAATAAAAAATGATGTTACTGTAGAAGTCACTTTTAAACACATGCTCTTTTTCCCCAACCCAACATTACCAGTTGTCATAGGTTGGGACACACTCTGCCACCATTGCCACACCTCTAACCTGTTGAAAATATTCACTCTCAAAATATATATAATTGTTTTCCAAAATGAGTCCCATTAATTCACATATTAAACTAATTTCATCAGGATGTAGGTTAGAAGAACTAAAAAGTGTTTCTTCAAAATAAGTTAACATCTCCTGCTTTGGAATACAGGAAAACAAATATATTACATCAGTGGTAATTAGAAACCCTTCAGCACAACAAAGTTCACTTTTAAGTTGTCCTAGAAAATTCCAAGAATCCTTTACCAAGTGTGGACAATGTTCAACTACATGTTTAATCTTTCTATCTACATAAATAGATAGGTTGTGAATTTTAGAACCAGCAGCCGCCACAATTGGCCTAAAAGGTGGATTTTCTAAATTTTTGTGTACTTTTGGTATACCAAAGATGACTGGAATTTTGGGGTGCATATTCAAAAGAAAGTTGTAATCAGACTTAGACATCCTCTGGTCTACAACATACTCGTATAAAAAACTATCTATCCTCTGATAAGCAATATGTATCTCATTCCTAGAGCATGTTGAATAATTTGTGCCATTAAATAATATGGCCTGCATAACATTGATGTAATTGTCACTATTGCATAAGACAATACCACCCCCTTTGTCGGGTACCATAACTCGTATGCTCCTGTCATCCCTTAAATTTTGTAATAATTTCCTCTCATCAGTACTAAGATTGAAAATTATTCTTCTTTGGTTACCCCAAACTTTGTAAATATCACCTTTAATAACCTTTTCAAATGTACTGATAAGAGGATGTAATGGGGGATTATATGTACTGCTTTTTTCAGACTTTTTGTAGAGTAACCATTATTTCCTTTTTCATTTTGGAGTACATTAGTTTTAGATTTAATTTCCTTAAATAAAGTTGTAAATCAACCAGAGTGTCAGCTATGTCATGAGTTTTTCTAGGTATGAACTTGAATCCCTTAGAAAAATGGGAAAAATGTTCTGGCAAAATTTCCCTGTCTGTATAATTTTATATATATATATATATATATATATATATATATATATATATATGTGTGTGTGTGTGTGTGTGTGTGTGTGTGTGTACATACATTTATATATATATATATACATATATATATATATATATATATATATATATATATATATATATATATATATATATATACACAAACATACATATATAAATATATTTTCCCTACTGTGTGATATGTTTGAGAAAACATCAAATCTATTTATGTCTCAAATGGTTTAGTGATAAATCACTTTGGCTATAGTATGCAGGGTCCTGGGTTTGAGACTTGCAAGGGCTGATTATTTTGTTGATGGGCAGAACAGGGGCTGTTGGAGACAGAGCAATGAAGGCACTTTAAAGCAGTTGTAAGCATGTTTGCATGGGTTTGCGCAGAGCTAAGCTACACTTACGTGAGCTTGGCTTCACTTACAGTTGCTTACAGCCACTTAAATCTGTGCTAATTTCAAATAAAGAAAAGAAAAAAGGGAGATAGGAAAGTGGTGAAATTGGGTCAAGCAGGTGGACAAACAAGTGGAAAAACAGGTAGGGATGTAGAGGACGGGTGTACGAAAGGACCATAGCTCTACATTTCTTTTGCATCAACAGCTGCTTTCAATGTGGGCAACTTAGAATTTGGAGCCTCACACCCTACAAGGAGGTGAGTGGACATCATACAATATGGATGATTGGTAGGGTTAGATTGTGCGATAGGTACATGTCCCTGGGTGAAAAGCAGAGCTATGTATGTAATGTGATTTTTTTTGGGGACAGATGCCCTTTTTTATGGTGAGAGTGTGATGTTTAGGAAGGATTATAGGTAAGTGTGTTGAAGGAGGTTTGGTAGGAGAGGTTGCATTTGCAGACAAACAAGACAGCAGACAGGGGAGGTGTATGACAAATGGGGGGGTTAAACACATTGATGGGGACAGTGGTTGGGAATCAGAGGCTAAGAGCCCCCTAGATGGTAGTAGTGGCACTGATTTCCCCACCCGATGGCAGTCACCACTACTCCTTTACAGCCCCGAAGGTGGCTGTGCTGGGGCTGGGCTGGAGGGGCCACCTGCCCCTCTAGCTGTACCAGCCTGCTCTCCACCTGGAACAGGCAATCATCCAGCTCTGTCTGGAGGACACTGTGACCCATGCTACAGACCTCATCCCACACCATGCCCATTTGTGGGGGGGTGAGCCCCATCCCCTGCAGTGGTTCCACCCAAAGGTGGAGCAGGACCAGCAGATGAGGGAGGTCTGGGTTGGGACCCAGATGTGCTGGGACCTGGTGCTTCAGCTAGATGGGGTGGGAGAGGTGGATCCACTGTGATCTGCCTTCCCATATGTGCTATGATGTGGAAATTAACAATGATTATTGGTTAGTCATGCACAACACTTTACATCATTAGTCAAAATATTATGCATGGATATTCCCATTTACCCAAAACAGTGCAATTATAACAGTGCCATAGCAAACAGAACCCATGCATATATGGAATGGCATTCAGAGTTGCAACAGCATACCAGTTAGTGGTATGTCAGGCAGGCAATAACAATGATTATTCAACATGGAATATTAGTATGCACAAAGTTTAAACAATGATAAACCAAATGGAACAACGGTCCCAACTGTACAGGTTTGTTTAGGAACATACCCATGTTGGTTTCAGTGTGATGGCTGCATCAGTTGAGTGGTGGGGGAATGGAACAGATTCAGTTGACAACTACTATCAAGTATACTTGTCAGTACACTACTATTCACTATTCTACACTCTGACCACACTTACACTCTACCTGGGCCATGGGGCTGCTACAGCACACTAACAGCTGTAGATATCAATAGAGCAACTGTACCCTTATTTTAGTTATACACATCATACCTGTTTCTATACCAATTTCTTTACCTGTGGGCCCTGTGCAGATGAACTGTGTGCACATTACATTGCTGTTTCTACACATATTTCAGATTCACATATTAGTTGCAGGCCCTGGAGTGTGTGTTGTGCCTTTGACATACATATACTGTGACACTCTCTATGTGCAGGTTTCTTGGCAACTGGGGAAATTATCCATGACAGCATGACACTTGAGGGGCTTGTCTGGGCCAGACTGCAGAATGTGGATGTCTAGCTTGCATCTGTTTGTAGGACTGGGGCTGATCAACACAGCAATTTTGCATCTTTCATAGTTATACACATCATACTAGTATTTCTATTCAGATACCTTTACCTGTGTGCCCTGTATGGGAAATCTATGTGTTGCAGTACATTACTTTTTCTATTCAGATTTCAGTTTACAACTGTAGAACCAGACTGACATGTTAGTGGCAGTCCCTGGATTCAAATCATGGTGTGTGTGCAAAATTGAACTACATGCCTAGACCTTATCAGACTGAGCTACTGGGGAGGTGTCGGGTATTGCTTGTGACATTTATTTCTAGTACATATTTTGTGCACAGTACTTTTATTATGACATATTGCATTATTTGTTTCCCATTTCAGTACAAATTATGCATTCATGACAGATATTGGTGTCACTGTTTGAGAAACATGTGCACATTAGCCGGATTGCACATTTGACTGTTTTACAACTACATACTGCAATTTAGATTCTTGAGTACACAGTGTAGGCTTTAAGTCTGCACCTGTTAGCCTTATACATTTTTCAGTACATTCACAGCTACATACAGCTGAAATTGAAAGGTTAACACAGGACAATGCTGGCAGACAAACAAGTAAAACACATTCTGAAGGAAATGTGTACTGTTGCTTTTTTCAGTTATTTGACATGCCCATTCTAAAGTATGCAGACAAGCAGTGCTAAATCAGTTCACCTCAGTTAATGCATTCTGCAGCACATAGACATTTCTATTTTTCAGGTACAAGTGAGATGACACAAACCAGTGTTTGGGATCATCTTTATTAGTTTTGACATACATATCTGTGTACAACTCAGAAATCCACAATTACTATTCCTGCATGATCTGTACAGGGGAAAGCTTTTCATTTCTAAGTGTTACAGTAGCCCTGACATGGCACTTTCTTGGCAGGTTCACTCAGACACACTCATACATATTCTAATATTCCTCTCCTGCATATCATACCTTGTTTGCTACTGACATCTGTATTACAGAGCAGTTGGGAATACTCCATTATAATGCTGGCAGCCCGACACAGGCATTTATTCCTGACTTTTACAGCACAATTATATATACAGGCAGTACTACCATTACTATAGTTTTGATTTCTTACTGCTAATATTAGGGGATATTCTGTTCTCACCATAATGCCGTTGCAGCCGGGCCAGTCACTGGGCATGAGCCTCAACATTATGGGACCTCTCTGCAGCAGCTGTATGTGGAGACATGACACATTAATCACACCTGCTCAGTCACAAGTTGAACTTTTTCCTTACTTAGAGATACATACGACTGCATACATACAGACAGATGAGACATCCTGTGCTTGAGCTTCTTGGATCCAGTGGTCCAAAAGTGCACCTCTCCTCTGCTTCAGGTCATTATTGTGGTGACGTACCTGCTCACCAGTCCGGGGTATGCCAGTGGCACTGGCGAGATCATGTGCAAGCTGGTCCCAGGCCTCCACTTTTTACTGGTAGCCCTGGTACTGGCCCTGCAGCAGCCTGCCATCATGTTTTTTTAGGAGCCCAACCATGACCCTGGACTCCTGGATGCCCCAATGTTGCGCTCAGAAGGAAACACCTTCACCGACACCAGACATTTTGGTCTTGCTGTGAGCAATCCCAAATGGCTATGACTGTATTCCCATCTGTGTGGTTTAAATAGGGCAGTTTTCCCACACTTTGTTTTGATTGGCCACTTTTAATATGCTGAACTATGCTTTGCTCCATGCAAATCCGCATAACTATGATTAAACCAGATAAGGACAGCTGAAAGCCAGCAAGCAATGCTTACACTAGCAAAGCATTGCTTAAAAATGTTTTTTTCATTAAATTTATAAAGTACTTTTTACAGTTATATTTTACATATTCCCATCCCTACTGTGCTATACATGAGCCATATGATTGACATCTATCATTCAAATTCCTTAAAAGTTTATTAAATAAATTGGCAGAGTGGGGATTTGAACCAAACATGTTCTACATGCTTAACCATGACAGTACCACTATGCTACAGGCACTTGATGATGCTGTGTATCATTTAGCACTTGTCTATCATTTTCAGGATTTCAGCCAGACTAAGCATAGTGGGGCGCCACGCAAACAAGCTGCACACTACTTAAATTTTGGATTTATTTGATTAAAAAAAATGAATTTTTTGTATTTTTATTGCTTTCCTCTTGCCCTACTGCTTCCATGCATGTAGGGCAAGAGTGCATACATTCGGGGTGTGCAATTGAAGGCTGCTGCCTTCTAGGTGTGTTTGTGTTTTGTTTTGTTTTTTTTTTCAGTGTCCGTGGACAATAAAATGTTAGCTACTTACATTTCAGTGTCTGCGGACACTGGTTTAGTATATAATATTAGAGCCAGCCTATAATATTATATACATTGACACTCATCTGTGTCACAAAGTGCCATACAGCACTTTCAGAGTGAAGGGGGAATGTTACATGTGCAGGCACTGCTGACACATGCCCCCTGTGCTCATTCATGGTTCGTGTCCATATAGATTAAACAGCAGCATGCCTTCATGTATATGCAAGGCGAGCTGCAATTCTAAACAAACACGAACCACTCCATGCAAGAATAGTCTTATTCTTGCATGGAGGTTCATGAATCCTGGGATCTCATCATTTCTTTCCATCTCGTTAAGCAAATAGCAAATACTATGACTAGTAGTTAGTGCTGAGTATTAATGATATGAACTTTTGATTAAGGGCTTGCTGGACTCGTGTTTGATTTCTTCAGCCTCAGAAAACATAATGTGAGACTGGGCAAGTAACTTGACCAGATAGTGCTCTTGGGTTGAATCTGGAAAGCATTCATGTTGATCAGTGCTCTACACCAACTAACAAATACATTGCTGAACAATGCTCTGTTATAACTTAATTGTTATAGTGGATAATTGTTTTTCTTCAGTTAATAAATCAAAATAAATAATTTGGTGAGCCATTTAGTAGTCATTTAATCAATTTGAACTTGTCTGTGGAAATTTAATTTTACAGAGCAATTATTTTCATTTCATAAGTATTTCAGACCAATTAAGGTTGCTTATGTAAAGTCTTTGGACTTCAAAGGGATAGGGTGCAAGTGCTGAGTCAGCTGTAATTAATTCTAGGCGTTTTACTTTTTCGCTAGCAAGCTATCCATGTGCGCAGAAAAAAGTTGCTAAAATAGACATATGCAGAATCTCCTACAGATGTTTGATTAGTATTGGCTGTCAACAATGGATTAAAACGCATAATTATCATGGAGTTCCACCTACTAGAATCAAATCATTATATATTCTGTTAACCTTCATAGGTAATGATGGTGAGGCCCTTTGTTTATGCAAGCCATGTGATCAGCTTGGGTTAAGTTCCATTTAATGTTCCCCCTGATGAACTGTCCAAGATGCAGAAAACAGAAAACAATATCTGCTAATTCCATCATTATTACTATAATCTCTTATGTTGATTGTCAAGGCAGCAAACCATGACTATCACTGTCATTTCAACCTGGTATTCTGGGCAACTAGTTTTCTTCCTTTTAGTTTTGTAGACTTTGTGCTGGTTTGAGGTTTTTAGATGATTTATTGTTTATTTGTTGTCTGAGTGCTAGGATTTTTGCTGTAAATGTATTGCTTTCTGCAATCATATACTTCTAATGTGCCAGAAACAATATATATATATATATATATATATATATATATATATATATATATATATATATATACATATATATTCTAGCTTTTCTCTTACACGTGGAAAGGATAACAAGTATTTTACTAGAAGTTCTGCAAAACTCTTTAAGATGATGTGTTTCTTACAATCAAACTTTTATTTTTGGAAAGATAGGTTGCTGTCGATCTATGCTACAAACATTCTCCTGCATCACACCTCTGTGCTCTAAATATGTTCTGAATGCTGATACCATGGAATAATTGGTAATGCTATGTAGTGCTACTGTTTGTTGATTCCAGCTATTTGGAAGTAAAAATTGCAGATGTGTCTATTGTCTTGAGTTTATTCTCTATGCACACTGGTAATAATGAAATTTTTAGCAAAGATGCAGTATGCTTAGTTATGTAAATAATATCAGCAAGTTTTTTATTGCTTCACAGTACCACAAAGCAAGACAGTATGGTGGTATTGTTTTTGAAAAAGAGAGAGACTTTGTGTGTGTGTGTGTGTGTGTGTGCGTGTGTGCGTGCGTGCGTGCATGCGTGCATGTGTGTGTGTGTGTGTGTATACTGACTTATTTATATTCAGTTATCTAAATACAGGGATACCCTACTGTTTTAAACATAGAATCGTAGGAAATATTGTAAATACGTATTGTATAATCTGGATAGCATGTAAGGCAAATTTAACAATGCAGTTGCTCTTTTAGTCTTTTTGACTCTAGCAGCAAAACAGCAATTAATACCACTCAGAAAGCTTACTATGCAGATATCTCTGTTTCAGTGATCACCACCTTTTTTTATTGCAAAAGTAGATCAGTAACAATAACACAGTATGAAAAGCCCTGAGTTCCAAAATCTCTGTTTAACAAGATTGATACGAGTCACTATAAACCTAACAAACATGTTGCAAACACCATGAATAAAAGGAAATTACCAGGTCTTAAATGGCATCTACGAATAACACAATAGCTATTAGGAAAGACTCAACTCGTCATTTGTAGAAAGTGTCACAGGAAGATAACAGTTCAAGAGCTTAGACCTTTATAGAAAAAAAAAAAGAAAGTACAACCCCAAAGGTCCATCTGGATTTTGTGAGTCCACCTCTCCATGTAACTGCCTCTATATGCAGAACCAAGCCATCAACAGCAGAACATGTGAACTGCATTAACCAGTAAGGATTACTGCAGAGCTATAAGAGACAAATTCAGGTAGATCTCCAAACAGAAGTGATTGTCTTATGACAAGTTATTACCCTATGCAAAAGCTAGGACCATTCTCTACCCTACAGTGGACGAGCACCATTTTTACTTTTGTTTGGTATGATGTTAAAGAGAAAAGCTGTTGCCAACAAAGACAAGACACAGTCCAGCCATGTTATTTGACTAGAAGCAGTGACTGCCATCAACATGTGTTCTCTAACAAGTGAAAACAGACAGGCACAGTGACTTTGGGCTACAAACATTTCTAATTATGCAAGCATAATGTACAGTATCTTCATTACCTGCCTAGCAGAAAAGAAGGTAGTCTTTGTTAGGAGTCCGACTCTTTTGTATCCCTTCAGACAGCAGTAGGTATAGTAATGGTGTAAAGAGTTTAAATAGAAATGAATCACCTACAGAATTACTGGCAAGTGTAGCTAATATTTCTGAGTTTCCAGAAATGGTGGTGAAGTTGTTTTAAACACAGAGAATAAGAAAGCAGGACTTCCTAGACAAAAAAATCACAAAGATATAGGGAAACGTGCCAGACATGTTGATGAACATAAATGAAAGGTGTCTAAGATGGATATTAATGAAAATTCAGGATAAAGGCTGCAGTTCAAAGACTGAAGATGTTCTGCATCTTGCTCATCACAGTACATAGTATCTGGTCAGTGTTAAAATACATTGTATGTTTTCTCAGCTCTGTATCATAAATGGATAAAGTCTTGAATGACATCAAAATGACCTGAGTTTTTTACATCTGTCTGATGACCTGGGTGCTGGAGCACACAAAGGAGCGAGAGTACAGGAGCATTTCTGTAGCTAAACCTAGCTTTTTCATCCTGGAGGCAGAAAAGCAACTAAATTGATTAATGAACTAACACCAAGCAAAGGCTAGGAAATAAAGTATGTTTTACCGACAAAAAATGGACAGTGACAAGTGAATCCCTGCCATATAATGCACAATGTTGTCACATTCAGACATAAGGATGAAATGCAGTCAAGCCCATCAAGAGGAAGTGGGTGCTTATGGTTATAAAATAAAATACCTATGAAGAACTATCCTATGACCAGCCCTCATTAAACTCAAAGCCAGATCTGAATAGGATATGAATGTGACTAGACAATCATAGTTTAATATTAAGGAGTAGTGACATATGTGCTGCAGTCAAACCCAATCTCCCTCCCAACAGTCTCATGTATTGAATATGCTTTATTCCTATTAATCTGTAGTTTCTTTTGACACAAAAGCTAGAGCAGATAACGCCACAGAATCTAGTCTGTGACAAGTATTTAGGTGCTGGAAAGGCATATGCTGCCTTTTACAGTTTTATTTGTTAATTAGTAGCAGTCAGACTGCAGAACTTTTTCAGCCATATTCTGGGCCATTGACACAAAACTATATTTATAGGTTCATAAGAAAATACTAGGCTACCAGTATGTAGATTACTGCAAGCCTAGCCAACAACCAGAGGTCAGAACCAAACCTGTACCTTGTATATGTGAGGTAAAGATCTTAACCATTATGCCTAACCCATCCCTTGAAAGCTAATTGCTACTGCTTAGATTGAAACCTACATACAACTATGTTTAGGTTTTTAGGTAAGTACTAGGCTAGCTGCCCTTGTGGACCATTTTAAGCTTTGCCAGTTTCCCATGGTTAAAATCAAACACTGCACCTCTTGTCTGGGAGGTAAGCACCTTAACCATTATTTCAGCCCTCAACCCATTTAAATTACCATATTCAGCATCTATGTTAAAAGTCTGTAGCAGAGATATAGATGTACAATAAGCAGATATTGATAACAGAGCAGCAACAACTTGCATTGCCTATCATGTATTCAGTATCATCTTGATGGCTGTTACCTGATCGATTATATAGAAATAATGTCTAGACCATCAACTGAATAAAGCAGTACCTTCCTGTATTAGTAAACTGTACTTCTGCTTTGCATTCTAAAACTCTGTTTTAATTGAAATTCCTGAATAATAAATGCAAAATAAAAAAACAAGAGAAATACATGCATAGCAATTTAAATGTTGGTTAATCAGATGACCTACAATCCCAAGTCTAAACAGATAAAGTAAAACAGTTACACACAGAAATTATTTTTCAAACAACTTAAAACTTTATTCAAAGCACAAGTAGAAAATGATGCAAACTTTGTGAAAAATGTGAGTAACATCATTTTAATCAATGTATTAACAATGCATATCAATAAAGATATTATTTTAAAATTCCTAACACTTAATGCTTGTATTTACAAAGTACGACTTCAACAATTCAACAAAGTAAAAATATATACCAGCATTCATTCCATCTTGATTTGCTTGTACTACTACCAGACTACACTTTATGTTTAACACTATACATGGTAGCTGTTTCCAAAACTTTGAAAAAGTTGGCAGTAAAAGTCACTACCATGAATCTTATGGATACTAAGTGTACCTGTGATGTTGATAAATTATTAGGGAATATCACTAAAAGTCAAAGTTAGATAACTCTTCTACCTGGAAAATATGTTATATGGGTCCAGTCAGCCTGGTTAATCAATATACCCTATTTATCTGCAACCACTGGACAATACCAGATCATATGAAAGCAGTCAGCAACATTGTGTTGCCATTGGTACATCCTTTTCTTTAATTAAAATAGAAGTAGAAGTAATGCTAGCACTATAGAACTGTAGATTGCTAAGCTCCTTAGCCTTATTTTCATATATTGATGATCTGTAAAGCTGACACCAATTACATTTTCCCATTTACATTTCAAATAATTTAACTGACGTACAAAGCTATAATAACACCTAGTAAAACGCTCTTCAGTCTGAGACGGCTTGTTAGATTCCATAATGTGGATTTCTCTATTACTCTCAAAACCTCTAAAACTAAATATTGAATTGTAATTCCAAAGATAACTTAGCAAGCTAATACATTGCAGACATTGATAATAATGTAACTTAACACTGATCCTGTCCTTCTGTAACCTATATAACATTAGATGTCTTTTCATGTGAGTAGACCACAAATCTATCAAAATTAGTACTTTTCCTGATCCACTGTGTATAGTATATAATGGAATGAATAGTTTGGCTTAAAGTAATCTTGGATATCACTTTAAGCATAAAAGAACAATTAGCTCTCAAGGAAACCCTGTCTCTGTAGAAAATGAAATTGGGTTGACATACTGCAAGATACTGAAACTCAGATGCTGTTCTTGCAGAAGTTAGAGCAATCAGTAAAACTGCTTTCCATGTTAAGAGTCAATCGGATTGGCTGAGTTAAATGGAGCAAATGTTAGCTTCTCTGATACAAATTAATATCCCAGGAAGGGACCACTGTTTTTCTTGGCGGCATCTTAAGTAAATCCCCTTTCAAAAAACATTTTCACATGAGAAAGTCTTGAAAGACTAGGATCTATAGCAGACATGCTGAAATGGCCAATAAATGAACATTGATGGAGGAGTAAGTAAAGGAGCCTTAGGAAATAACTCACACAAATATTCTAAAACAAAAGAACTAGCCATGAATGGCTGCTGGCACCAATTAGGAAAACCTTTTTCTATTTGCTAGTATCTGATTACTTAGTAACAGGCTTTCTTACCTCCATTAGTACTTGCTGCACATCATCGGTAAACTGTTGCCTAAAGGAAAAAAAGACTGTCAAAGGAAAAACAACTTCAAAAAGATAAACACATGGCAGGTTCAGGTTAAGGCACTTTAATTCTTGCAGCAAGGAGACAAAAATGTGCTAATACAGAGTTTGTCTAACTAGAATCAGGAAGTGAAGACATTCTTATACATTTCTTACAAGACATTGCCTACTAAGCTGACGTAATAAATCACAAGTTCTTTCAATATTATTTCATTGCAGCTGTTTGTCCATGATTTTCTGCTGGCATATCAAGTTTACAAAAAAAAAACTTCCTAAGAAAAACAACGTGGCCTTGATGACCACTGGTCAGATACAACCTCTCACTAGGCAATGTTACCATTCAAGGTACTATGGCTAATTCGAGCACAAAGCAAGTACAGATTATAGTTCATTTCTTCAATCAGCCTTTGTTCAACTGTATCTATCTTTTCTGCAGCTGTGCATGTTCTCATAACACGAACAGAGCTGATTGTTCAATTTCAATAACATTATAGAAAACAGTATTGTTCTATACATTATTTTCTGACCTAGCAGATAATCACCTGCTTCTCAGTAAATTTCCAAAAGGCATAAACATGAATTTTGCTGTGCTAGCAAATACTAGGTCAGAGAGCATCTTGCAGTTTCAGAAAACATATTGCAGTTTGAAAAGCATCTTATAGTTTCATACAAAACTAAGCTGTACATAAAATAGAATGAAATGTGTTAACCCTTTTAGCTTCTAATAAGCACAAAACATATACATTAATACATATTTTTCTAACATTTCCCCCCTGTTAATACTTGTTATTCTATTTTTAAAATCCTAAACCATTTGCTTATTCTCCTAACCTCTTATGTTCAGAATTTGCAGTTAAGAGAGTCATCCAGTTTAAACTTATAAAAGTGTTTCATTTTTCAACAGTTCTTCAATTTCAGTACTTTGGTACAAAGTCTCAGAAACTGACATGTCTATAAAATCTTTAATTAATCTTTTCATGCAGGGAATACCACAACAAACACCCACTCCTAATAGGAGTAATCACGCACAAATGGCAATCAGGATGTTCATTAGGATGCTACCTCACCCCCCAAACAAATTCTGGAAAAAATCCATCAGTGGGTTTGGGCCTCGTTTGGTCATGGCTGACACTTGCTGAATCACCTCAAGATGGTCGTTTATCTCGTGCTGGTTGTCAAGAATATACGAACGGCACTCCTCTTTTATTAAAGTGAAGTACCACCTTTCGCCACTAGGGTGAAGTTGAGAGCCATGCGGTTTTGAAGCACCACAGTTCTCATAGCATTCAGTTCATCAGTTACTAATTTGAGAGAGAAAAAGTTGCATTACTCATTACTTCGAGAAGTTTGGACAGTTTTCTCAGCTCCCAATTTGATTTCACTGCGCCATATGCAGGGGCTATACCTGCCCACGATATAATAGTGTCACTCAAGTCCATGTGTGTCAGTTTATCTTTGTTTTCCACTGAGTTATGGTTTCTCCAGCCTGCTTTGATTCATCCCACTGAATTCTCAGGTCTCTTGATTGGATTTCCAGGTTTCTTGGTGACCTCTCTGACATTTCGAATTCTTCCCTGAGGCAAAACTGCAGTGTGTCGTATGGCCGGAACCAGGTAACCCAAAAAACAACTGCCGGACCAATTCTCAGGTAACCATTTGTATGCCTTTTTCCCACACACAAAATAACAATTCTCTACTTTAATTAACTTCCTAAGTTTATTTTTCAAAACCCCATTATGCCTTTCTACTAGTCCTGTGGATTGTGGATGGTATGCACAATGTTTTTTTAAGGAAATTCCAAAATATCGGCTCAACTGTTGTATAGTTTGATTTACAAAGTGTGTGCCATTGTCACTGTAGATCTTTTCCAGTATGCCAAATCTAGGAATAATTTCTTTAACAAGGACTTTTGCAACAGTAGCTGCATATGGATTTTTGGTTGGAAAAGCTTCCACCCATTTGGAAAACTTCTCTATAATGACAAGACAATACTTCTTATTTTCACATTTGTTCAATTCTATGAAATCCATACAGATAGTATGGAATGGGTGCGGTGGTGCAGGGAAATTCCCTTGTTTAGGCTTCAACGCCCCTTGTACATGAAGCTTGTTACAAACATGGCATGCCGCACAAAAAAAATTTTGTGTAGTTTGTAAATCCATATGCTGTGAACACTCGATTTACTAACTGTACCATCCCCCCTGTTGAGACATGGCACTGCCCATGGCTCAACAAAGCTGCATATCTAAACAAATTAAATGGCAATATTGGTTTTCCTTCTTTGGAGATGTACAGCCCTTTCTCAAGCATTGCTCCTCGTTTTATCCATTTCTGTTTTTTTACTTTCATAGTAAGTGTCTGCATTGTTTTCAACATTTCTAAATCTAAAATCTCAGAAGGTTGTAATTCCTCACTCAAAAGAAATATTTCTGAAGCTGAAGCTGCCTGCTTGGCAGCTGTATCAGCTCTCGCATTACCTTTTGAAATCCTATCTTGTTGGATGGTATGAGCTACACATTTACAAATAGCTACTTTCTGAGGTAACTGAATAGATTCTAACAAATCTAAAATAAACTGCGCATGATTAATCGGTTTACCAGTGGATATCATTCCTCTATTCTTCCACTGTTGCGCAAAAACATGTACAGTAGAAAAAGTGTACTGGCTGTCAGTAAAAATGTTCACACATTTACCCTTTGCCAAGGTACATGCCCTTGTCAAGGCAATCAATTCTGCTGCTTGTGCAGATAAGTTTTGTGGTAAAGACTTTGCTTCTAAAATCTCAGTATCAGAAACTACTGCATACCCCACTAGGTTCTGCCCTGTAGGACCCCTTCGGCATGAGCCGTCCACGTAAGATGTCACCTCGGCATCATCCAAGGGAACATCCGTTAGATCTTTTGTAGGCAGTGTCTTTTGCTCGATCTCCTGCAGGCAGCTGTGTGGTGTGCATCCGCAGGGATCGGGAGCAAGGTAGATGGATTCAAAGTTGTACATCATTCAATTGTCATATGAGGTTGGCTCAACAGTATAGTCATTCAGGAAGGATGTCTAGCAGGAGAAAGATATGCTACTTTTTCTTGCAGTAAAATAATCGTGACTGCATGAGGCACTCTCAATGTGAGAGGGTGGAATAAAACTACTGAGGCTGAAGCCTGTACTGCCATTGCAGCTGCGACTACTGCTTGTACACAGTGGGACAGGGATCGCGCCACTGGGTCCAGCTGTGATGAATAGTAAGCTATGGGGCGTTGCTTGTCCCCATGTTGTTGTGTTAACACTGATGTCATATAACCTTGCTTACAATCTACAGTTTGGAAAAAATGTATATGATAGTTTGGTATTCCTAAAACTAATGAGGATGCTATCAATTGTTTTAGTTTGCAGAAAGCCATTTCTGCTTCTGGTGTCCATTGTAATAAATCTTGTGCTGCCATAGGCTTCTTGTATATCAAGTTGGTCAGTGGAGCAGACTCCGAGGCATAGTTTCGAATCCAACTCCGACAGAAATTAGTCGTACCCAGGAAGGACATCATTTCCTTTTTGGTAGTCGGTTTGGGTGCTTGTAAAATCACTATTTTCCTATCTTCATCTAATGTTCTGCCTTCTTTGGATATTACATATCCAAGGTATTTAACCTGCTTTCTCCAAAGCTGCAACTTGTTTTTGTTTACTTTATGTCTTTGAGTGGCTAAAAATTGTAGTAATGCTATGGTATCTTCTCTGCATTCTTGCTGGGTGGGGGCTGCCAGCAGGATGTCGTCTACATAAAGTAAAATCTGACTGCCTCTTGGTAGGCTAAATCCCACCAAGTTGCTTGCCATCTCTTGTGAGAATATTGTTGGACTTTCACAATATCCTTGTGGTAGTCATGTGTATGTATACCTTTTCCCCTGAAATGTGAATGCAAACAAATGTTGGCTGTCAGGGTGTATCAGTATCGAAAAGAACGCATTGCTAATATCTACCACAGAAAAATACTTCTGTTGAGGCTTCAAATCATTCAATAGGGTGTGTGGATCTGGCACCGTAGGTGCTCTAGGTATTACTGCGTCATTTACAGCTTGTAAATCTTGGACCATACGCCATTCTCTGTTTGCTTTCCAGACAGGAAATAAGGGTGTATTACATGGTGAATCGGGAGATTCTACCAGTACTCCTTCCTTAAGTAAAGCTGCTATTATAGGTTTGATTCCTATTTCTGCATCTTTCCTTAAGGGATACTGTCTCTTCTGTGGTCTAAATGCTGATTTTGGTGTAATAGTAACTGGTCCTGCTGTACGAATTAGTCCTACATCTGATTTCCCTGTTGATCAGAGAGTTTCTGGTATTCTCCGTAAGGCATTTTCTTCCTCTTCTAGTAAGAGTGCTAATCAGCTGTCCATGCTAGACTGCAAGTGTACAGCTGGGTGTGTCTGTGTTATCCAATTTAACTTCTGCTAACATGTGGTAATCGATTAGATTTATAGAGTGCAAAGAATTCCTGGGGCAA
The DNA here is from genome assembly GCF_019279795.1 of Protopterus annectens. Taxonomy (NCBI): domain Eukaryota; kingdom Metazoa; phylum Chordata; order Ceratodontiformes; family Protopteridae; genus Protopterus; species Protopterus annectens. Next base: position 352,970,052 of record NC_056736.1, on the reverse strand, counting down.
TGAACAGCTAACTACACTGTTCCCTTATGTGTCCCAGTACAGATTACGTAATACTAATCTGTCTGCATGTTTTTTAAACAGTTCTTGCTCATATTCCTTATCAGGTCTTGGTGTGCTACAATAATACAGAGTACAGTGCAACGAATGCTGTTTATCAGTGTCAAGGGAGGGGGACTTACTGATGGCTATGTTCATCAGTTCTTCAGTTACTGCCCCTGGACCAATCGTGATCAAGTCCTGGCTGTACCAATAAAATGTTTCGCCCTCCGGTCGCACCACAAAAGTATCCATTTGTCGCTGTGCTTCCATACCCTGCATAGTTGGAACTACTGCTATGCCAAATATCTGCATAAGTTCTCTGCCCAAAAGGTTTACCAGGCATTTTGCAGAAACAACAGTTTTGCTTTTCTGGGTCATCCCTGAAACAATGTCAGTTATTGCTATGTTATGGGAGAGTGGCTTCCGATACAGCTGTCCATTAGCTGCTTTCACTAATATGTAATCAAATGATTCTGAATTTTCTGGTAGTTTGGAAGGATGTATCAGGGTCCGTGATGCCCCTGAGTCACACAGGAATTTTACTTCCCTCCCCTCTACCAGAAGTGTAACTTCCAGTTTCGTGTCTGCTAAATAGAGCTCTAGGCTCAACAATGCTAAGTCTAAAATTTCACTCTCTTCACTATCAGCGATTTCTTGCACTTCCTCTATTTCTTCTATCACATTCTCTACTCTCTCTATCACATTTGCATTTGTCTTTTCTTGGTTACTCCCTTCTAGTGATTCTTGACTGTCATATAGTCAGTCCTCACCCTCCTTATCTTCCATGGCTGCCTTCTTGTTTTGCTTGCAATCCCTTGCTAGATGTCCCTTTTTCTCACATTTGAAACATTCACCCCTTTTCTTTCTCTCTTCAAACTCCTCTGATCGCTTATCAGATTGTTTGTTTCCCTGGGCATCTTTCTTGCCCTTTTTACCAGACTGTACTACATAAACCTCTGCTCCATCTTCTACAGAAAATACTTGGGCTTTCTTTTTATTTTTACTGTGAAAATGCCTTTCGGCATGTCTAGCATATTCAAGTAGTGACTGTAATCTACTTGTATGATGGTCTACCATGTGCTTTGTAATAAAGCTGCTTATAGGCAAAATACTGCCTTTCAAAAATGCATTCTTCAGCTGCTGCTCATACGGGGAATCATGTGTTTGGTCTTCAGGTACCTGCATTCCACAATGGTTATTAAAACACTCTAATAATCTAGCATAATATCTGTCAACAGTTTCACCTTCCTGTTGGATGCATTGATTAATGCAAGTCCAGTCTGCTCTAGGCTTCCATTTCTCAGAGATTTGGTCTGTTAGACCTTTCACTCTGTTATCCAGTTCTGCGTTGCTATGTGGGAGTGGCCTGTGTTCTGTGTCATGGGGATTCCAGTTGCCACTGATCATGTGCCAATCTGGACCTATGATTTGTCTAACTACTTTTTCTACTTCTTCTCCATTTAAATGATAACTTAACCTCATGCCCTGTAAGTCTTCTTAGAATTTTCTAAAATTAACGTTTGGATGGGGAATTCCCTCTGTGGCTTTCCGGATGTCTTCCGGTGTCCACGATCTATATACTAGGAGAGTCGGGTCCTGCCCTTCCTGTCCTGCCTGCAGATTTGGTACTTCTATGAGTGGACATATCTCTTCTTCACTCACAGCTCGTGAATTTTTGTTCATTTGATATAACTCAGTATCCCCTCTTAAGTTACGTGTTCGAGACCTAGTCTCGATGGGATCTCTGACATACAGTCTTGGCTTTGCAGAGACAGCCAGGTATAGCGGAGGTGGACCAGCTTGTCCACTCACTTCATACTCTGATAAGGGAAGCTGAGGGGGCAGAGGGACTGATGCTATTACTAAATTATTGTCTTCTTTATCTAGAAACATAGCTTTTGAATTATTACTTTTTTGTCCCCTATGGTTTGCTTCCTCAATCCACTTGTGTGCCTAAGGAATGCCTAATTGACGTTGCTTTTTTACCTGATCTTTTGCGTCGGTTTTAAGCTGTTTGACTAGTTTAATAAGTGAGGATTTTTCTAATTTGTCATCAAATTCATATTTATTAACCCATTTTGTATAGTACCTAACATTGTCGGCACGCTGTAATTGCATATATTTTGCATTTTCAGTTAACGGTGGATCTTGGGATCTTTTTGTGCACTTATTTCCCATATTGTTCTGACTGTCAAAATGTTACGTAACCCTTCTTATCTTTACGTGGTACCACGATTTCTCTTTTTTTCACAGTTTATCTAGAATAACTGCCTTACCTATTCTGTTTCCCTGATCTATGACAAGACTGCAATCTTCCTGTCCCTGACTTGTACAAGACAAATCTCCTGACAGATGATACAAATCAAGTCCCTGATCGAAAACTGAAAAAAAGGTAAATCTCACCTTACCTGAGCCTCCGTGATTGATCGCCTCATTCGTTAACTCGTCCTCCAGTTGCAGATCAGAAAAATGGCTGGCCTCTTTTGAACGACAATGCAGTCGGAGGTCTTTCGGAGCAGAAGAACCAATGTGGTCTCTTCCCCGTATGGTTTCATGCCACCTGGCCCATCTGACCTGAGGTGAAGTGAGAGTTTCTGGTTCGAAGGACCAATCTGTCAAAGAAAAAACAACTTCAAAAAGATCAACACACGGCAGGTTCAGGTTAAGGCACTTTAATTCTTGCAGCAAGGAGGCAAAAACATGCTAATACAGAGTTTGTCTAACTAGAATCAGGAAGTGAAGCCATTCTTATACATTTCTTACAAGACATTGCCTACTAAGCTGACGTAATAAATCACAAGTTCTTTCAATATTATTTCATTGCAGCTGTTTGTCCATGATTTTCTGCTGGCATATCAAGTTTACAAAAAAAAAACTTCCTAAGAAAAACAACGTGGCCTTGATGACCACCGGTCAGATACAACTTCTCACTATGCAATGTTACCATTCAAGGTATTATGGCTAATTCAAGCACAAAGCAAGTACAGATTATAGTTCATTTCTTCAAGCAGTCTTTGTTCAACTGTATCTATCTTTTCTGCAGCTGTGCATGTTCTCATAGCATGAACAGAGCTGATTGTTTAAGTTCAATAACATTATAGAAAACAGCATTGTTCTGTTCATTATTTTCTTGACCTAGCAGATAATCACCTGCTTCTCAGTAAATTTCCAAAAGGCATAAACATGAATTTTGCTGTGCTAGCAAATACTAGGTCAGAGAGCATCTTGCAGTTTCAGAAAGCATATTTCAGTTTGAAAAGCATCTTATAGTTTCATACAAAACTAAGCTGTACATAAAATGGAATGAAATGTGTTAACCCTTTTAGCTTCTAATAAGCACAAAATATATACATTAATACATATTTTTCTAACACAGACCCTATCATCCAGGTAGTCAGATGGAGTTGATTGTGGGTGGGGTTTATTAAACACCCCTGATCTTGTGTGAGCAGATCCATTTTGTGAGGAAACTTGTGGCAATTAACTCTGACCATTTCCAAATGAAGGGAGAACCACTGTTGCCTGGGCCAGAAAGGGAGTGACAACAAAGATCTTGGGGGAGGGTTCCTTCTGAATCTTCAGAAGTACACAGGATATCAGAGGAATGGGTAAAAAACATACAAGAACATTCCTGTCAAAGAAAAAGAAAATGGCATCTGTCTACAAGGCCTGCTTGCACAGACTTCTGAAGAATAATCTTGGCAGCTGATTATTTTGAGAAGGGGCAGATAGAACTCTCCACAGACAAATCAAATCTTGGAAGACTCCCTGGTCTAGTCTGCATACATGAGGGTCTGCCCCTGTTCAGCTTGTCTACCACACAGTATTGCCCTGACAGATGCCTGTAGATTGAGAATGCACTGTGAAACTATATCCCAAGATAACACGGCTAGTCTGCAAAGGGGGCATGACCTGGTTTCCCCTGTTTGAAATTATACTACATGATTTTGGTATTTTCTGAAACAACTAGAATAGGTCCTGGTGACCAAAGATGATTCAGTGAGTTACGTGTCTTGATCAGGGTAAGCGTCTCTTTCATATTTATGTCCATACGTCTTTTCTAGGTGTCCCACAAACCTTGTATTATTATCGCCCAGAAACTGCTTCCCAAGCAATGTCTGAGACATCTGTGATAACGGGTTTATATTATATTAACGAATGCACTAAATTGCGAATGATCTATAATCGACCCACAATATCCAAAAATCCAAAAATTCTCAGGGAAAAAAATCGCTGATCCATTAAAAAAAAAAATCCAAACACAAAATTAAGTGGGGGGGCTTTGCCCCCCCACCCCACTGATGTGTGGGGCTTGTACCCCCCACCCCCCCTACTTAAATATACCAACTCAATGATCACACCACAGTGGAGGAAATGGCAAAGTCCCAAAAAAGACCCAGTGATTTTTTTCCCTAGGAAAAAATCGCTCTTCCGTGCTTTTATCATTTTGCCATTTCACATAATCACGCTCAATGAAACAGCATTCACAAATTTAAGCATTTGCTTAAATAATAGGAACCCATGATAACTGGCTGCTTTGGAACAGGAAGGGATAAGGCGAGACCCAAACTTAGGGATATTTGATAAGACCACCAAGTAATTTTTCTATTGGCAAACCCCAGCACTAGAATTTGAAAAGATAAGGGATGTGCAAAGACAAGGACAAAATGTGAAAAGACAAGGGCTTGCTGGAGGGATAGATTCCTGTCCCAGAGACTTCCCATACTCTGGAACAAGCTACCCATCTATGTCAAGCAAAGTTCCTCATTAACACTCTTCCAATAAAATATTGATGAGTGGATGGGAAATAGGAAATACACCCCAGGGATCACTTCTGTGGCTCTGCTTGACAGGGGCACAGGAAATTAACTTTCTTGGGTTGGGGTAAGCCAGGGAACTTTGTTGGCTAGGCTTACTTAGGCCCTTGGGTTGATAGCCTAGTACCTACCTATGAACCTATGAACCTATGTGGATTCTAAGACCAAAGAGACTTCAGATACTATTGCATCTTTATCATGTGGAGTCTTGTCAGGATTATCACAAGAATCATAGATGCCATAAGACCCAAAATCCTGAGGTATTCCCTTGCAGTGATCAAAGTCTGCATTGAAAACCATAGCAATGGATCTAGATATAGATTTTTTTTTCTATGCAAGAAAAGATCTTTGACCTGAGGTGTCCAGCTGACACCCTAGGAATACAATCCTGTGTGAAGGAATCAAAAGGACCTTTGAATGTTTTCTTGGACTCCCAGCTTGTGTAATGTATTTCTCACTGAAGTGAGAGATTTCTAACACTATGGAAAAAATTCTGCAATGACAAGCCAGTCATCTAATGCCCTGAACAACAGCAGTCATTATTCCCTCTTCTATCCCATCATCCTTCTTTCATCTGAGGAACACTTTGCTTCAGATACATTTGGCCTGTATGAAATAAATAGAATTAAGCATTATGAGCCATCACTAGCGAAGACTATAGCAATAACCCACGCCTGGGTGTGGGTAATGCTGGATTTACCCATGGTTGGCGTGGTTTGGTCCCGAGGGCAAAGCCCGAGGGACCAAACAAAGCCAACCATGGTTAAATACAGCATTACCCACACCCAGAAGTGGGTTATTGCTATTATACAATGACATTATTTAAGAAAAGAAATAATTACTTTTCTTAAATAATGGCATTGTATAATGCCTCTTTACTGCCCTTCCGCAGCTGTCTCGTATTCTGCGGCAGTTCTGATGTACTGCGCATGCCTACGCAGTACATCAGAGCTGTGGGCAAAAGCACTGTTTCTCTATGTTAAATGGGTTTAACATAGCGAAACAGTAAAAAGCAACGGAGATCTCCGTTGCTTATTGTAAAGCTGTCTCGCTATGTTAAACCCATTTAACATAGCGAAACAGTAAAAAGCAACGGAGATCTTGCAATCGCCGTTGCTTTTTTTTTTTTTAAAACTGTCTCGCTATGTTAAAGGAGACAGTGTTTTATACTAACAGAAAAAGTCCAGGCGACCGGACCTTCTTCCGTTAGTATATTGAGGGATTTACAACGGGCACGCTAGTTGGGCTGGCCAATCAGCGTGCACGTTTTAGGGGAGGAATTGTATAATGACCATCTATACATGACAAAAAAACTCAAGCAACATTATTTAACTCATGCTCAGTAATGTGGACACATGTTAACAGGTAACTATAAACAATAAGAAGTACAATGCAAGGCTACAGCCTGGTTGAAACTTGCTCTTCCATCATAGACCTTTATTTGCTGCTAAAGAATGTAGTTGCATCAGTTCTGTGTCAACTCAGTCCACATTCAAAATACATATAGATGAAGTCACTGTGTGTCTGCATGTGCTTGCACATGTGCGCATGTGTGTGTGTGTGTGTGTGTGTGTGTGTGTGTGTGTGTGTGTGTGTGTGTGTGTGTGTGTGTGTGTGTGTGTGTGTGTGTGTGTGTGTGTGTGTGTGTGTGTGTGTGTGTGTGTGTGTGTGTATGTGTGTGTGTGTCTGTGTGTGTGTATGTGTGTGTGTGTGTGTGTGTGTGTGTGTGTGTGTGTGTGTGTGTGTGTGTGTGTGTGTGTGTGTGTGTGTGTGTGTGTGTATACTGACTTATTTATTTTGTATGATCTGGATAGCATGTAAGGCAAAAGTAGATCAGTAACAATAACACAGTATGAAAAGCCCTGAGTTCCAAAATCTCTGTTTAACAAGATTGATACGAGTCACTATAAACCTAACAAACATGTTGCAAACACCATGGATAAAAAGAAATTACCAGGTCTTAAATGGCATCTACGAATAACACAATAGCTATTAGGAAAGACTCAACTCGTCATTTGTAGAAAGTGTCACAGGAAGATAACAGTTCAAAAGTTTAGACCTTTATAGAAACAAAAAGAAAGTACAACCCCAAAGGTCCATCTGGATTTTGTGAGTCCACCTCTCCATGTAACTGCCTGTATATGCAGAACCAAGTCATCAACAGCAGAACATGTGAACTGCATTAACCAGTAAGGATTACTGCAGAGCTATAAGAGACAAATTCAGGTAGATCTCCAAACAGAAGTGATTGTCTTATGACAAGTTATTACCCTATGCAAAAGCTAGGACCATTCTCTACCCTACAGTGGACGAGCACCATTTTTACTTTTGTTTGGTATGATGTTAAAGAGAAAAACTGTTACCAACAAAGACAAGACACAGTCCAGCCATGTTATTTGACTAGAAGCAGTGACTGCCATCAACATGTGTTCTCTAACAAGTGAAAACAGACAGGCACAGTGACTTTGGGCTACAAACATTTCTAATTATGCAAGCATAATGTACAGTATCTTCATTACCTGCCTAGCAGAAAAGAAGGTAGTCTTTGTTAGGAGTCCGACTCTTTTGTATCCCTTCAGACAGCAGTAGGTATAGTAATGGTGTAAAGAGTTTAAATAGAAATGAATCACCTACAGAATTACTGGCAAGTGTAGCTAATATTTCTGAGTTTCCGCAGAAATGGTGGTGAAGTTGTTTTAAACACAGAGAATAAGAAAGCAGGACTTCCTAGACAAAAAAATCACAAAGATATAGGGAAACGTGCCAGACATGTTGATGAACATAAATGAAAGGTGTCTAAGATGGATATTAATGAAAATTCAGGATAAAGGCTGCAGTTCAAAGACTGAAGATGTTCTGCATCTTGCTCATCACAGTACATAGTATCTGGTCAGTGTTAAAATACATTGTATGTTTTCTCAGCTCTGTATCATAAATGGATAAAGTCTTGAATGACATCAAAATGACCTGAGTTTTTTACATCTGTCTGATGACCTGGGTGCTGGAGCACACAAAGGAGCGAGAGTACAGGAGCATTTCTGTAGCCAAACCTAGCTTTTTCATCCTGGAGGCAGAGAAGCAACTAAATTGATTAATGAACTAACACCAAGCAAAGGCTAGGAAATAAAGTATGTTTTACCAACAAAAAATGGACAGTGACAAGTGAATCCCTGCCATATAATGCACAATGTTGTCACATTCAGACGTAAGGATGAAATGCAGTCAAGCCCATCAAGAGGAAGTGGGTGCTTATGGTTATACAATAAAATACCTATGAAGAACTATCCTATGACCAGCCCTCATTAAACTCAAAGCCAGATCTGAATAGGATATGAATGTGACTAGACAATCATAGTTTAATATTAAGGAGTAGTGACATATGTGCTGCAGTCAAACCCAATCTCCCTCCCAACAGTCTCATGTATTGAATATGCTTTATTCCTATTAATCTGTAGTTTCCTTTGACACAAAAGCTAGAGCAGATAACACCACAGAATCTAGTCTGTGACAAGTATTTAGGTGCTGGAAAGGCATATGCTGCCTTTTACAGTTTTATTTGTTAATTAATTAACACCACTACTAGGATTAACAAAACTAATAACAGAAAGTATTCTTGATTGGATTTTGGTAAACAAACCTCTAGTTAAATATCAGTCTGGAACACTACCTGATGACATTAGTGACCACAACCTAACCTATATTATAAGACAAAAAAATACCTCTAACTACTCTCCTTTATATAGGACCCTACGTAACCTCAAATGCTTTAACCCAACCCAACTTAAAACCGAACTAAAGGCTTGTAACTGGAACCCACTAAAAACACTTCCTCTTCAAGAAGCTGTTAATTACTTTAACAACACATTCCTAACTATTCTAGATTATCATGCACCAAAACGTTCTATTAGAATTAAGGCTAAGCCAGCCCCCTGGCTAACGAAAGAGACTAGACAAAAAATGTCACTTAGAAACAAATCTTGGTTAAAATGGCGAATTAGCAAATCTCCCATAGACCAACAGACTTTCAGGCATCTGAGAAACAGTACCAAAAAAGCAATCCTCTCTGACAAAAGGAACTATTATAGCAATCTTCAGCAAGTGAATCACAATAACCCTCAAAAATTCTGGTCAACCCTAAATAGACTTCTTCACTCTGGACAGACTACCACCCCTCCCCTTCTGGGTCTGATAGAATTTCTCCCCTTGATACTGCCAACACTTTCAACTCATTCTTCATTAATACTATTAATTCCTTGGCCTCCCATATCCCCAGTGACAATACTAGCATCCATGACCATGCATCCTCCAAACTACCGACCTTTAGGCTTCAACCCATCTCCACTACCTTTATACAGAGATGCATTCTCAAACTTAAACCTTGCACCCCCTCAGCTAACCAGCTTCCTTCTGAATTCCTTCAAAAAGCAGCCTCTGAAATAGCTTATCCCATATCAATTCTCATTAATAGGACCATAAATGAAGAAACCATCCCTGATGTATGGAAAATCTCTCACATCATACCATTACATAAAGGAGGAAACTCCTTTGAACATTCTAACTACAGGCCCATAGCCCTATTGTCCCCACTCGCAAAAATAATGGAAAAATGTGTCCACCATCAGTTAATGAATCACCTAATACAAAATAACATTCTGACAAACTGTCAACATGGCTTTAGGCCCTATCATAGCACAACTACTGCTCTGCTCTCCTTTACAGATATCATTAACAATAATCGCAACAATAATATCCTGTCTTCTGCTCTCTTCATTGACCTGTCCAAAGCCTTTGACATGGTTAACCACTCTCTCCTATTAAAAATTCTCGAATCTCTTTCCTTAGGACCTGAGGCTATCCACTGGTTCAGTTCATATCTCACTAACAGGAAACAGGCTGTCCTCTGGGATAACAAACTCTCATCTCTTCTACCAATCTCACTTGGAGTCCCCCAAGGCTCTATTCTTGGACCACTTCTTTTCTCCCTCTTTATAAATGACTTACAATTAGCCATTCCACAGGCTACTTGCATTCAATATGCTGATGACTCCACACTTATTTGCTCTGCTAAATCCATTTCTGAACTTCAAACTAGCACTCAAGCTGTATTTTCTAAAGTCGAAACTTGGTTCCTAAAACGTTATCTACTCCTAAACGCAAAAAAGACCAAACTACTACTCTTTAAGCCTACTACCAGATCCCCTACATTTGACTTCTCCATTGTGTCGAATAATGGAACCATTATATCACCTGACTCTACTACCAAATTGCTAGGTGTCACGATTGATAACAATCTCTCCTTCGACTTTCATATCAATAATACCATTAAATCTGTAAACAGGAAACTTGGCTCTCTATATAGAATCAAAACTTTTTTAACCTTCCCAGCAAAAGTGAATCTTGCCCACTCACATCTTATTTCCACACTTCTCTATGCCTCACCTATCTACACTAATCTCAAGAAAAACAATCTCTCTAAACTGTCTACCACTTACAATAACATAGCTAGATTTGTTACTGGAAAACAATTTAGAACCCACCATTGTCAGAATCTGCAACAACTTAACTGGCTTGAACTGACAAACATGTTGCTTCTATCCCAACTTATGTTTGTCCAAAGAGCCTTTTACCAACCTCTTAATACACCTGCTCTTTCTAACCTCTTAAGCCCCTACTCAAACCTGAACTCACTCCGCTCTTCTAGCAAACTGATAGTTACCCTAACCAAATCTAATAACCTTGCTGGTGATTCCCTTTTCTCAAATGCCATTGGGAAACACTGGAATAAACTTCCTCGAACTTACTTCAATTGCATCTACTGCTCTGTTTAAACAAAAACTAAGAGTCCACCTTAAAAACCACTGGATATGTTCCTGCTCTAAGCCTGATTAAAATTTTCTTGTTTTTTCTCCTCCTCATGGCTATTTGTCTCTCTCTTTCTGGCAATACATATCTCTTCAAATCTGTACCTTCTTTCGATTAATGTTCTCTCTTTTCCTTGGTTTCATGCTTTCTCTAATTGGTTCCAAAGATGAAATTATGTTGAACATGTTGTTTATACCTTTAAAATATAATTAATCATTCTTGTCTTGGAGTGAAAGACCTACCACTTTTTTAATCTGTTTGTTAATCTGTTATTATGTATTTTTTGTTATGTTGTATCCGTCCTGTCTACATGTGGAGCTTTTCTCCCCGGGCCTCTACTGAAAATGGAAATATATCCAGTTAGACTAGCCCGGTTAACAAATGTAAAATAAATAAAATAAATAATTAGTAGCAGTCAGACTGCAGAACTTTTTCAGCCATATTCTGGGCCATTGACACAAAACTATATTTATAGGTTCATAAGAAGATACTAGGCTACCAGTATGTAGATTACTGCAAGCCTAGCCAACAACCAGAGGTCAGAACCAAACCTGTACCTTGTATATGTGAGGTAAAGATCTTAACCATTATGCCTAACCCATCCCTTGAAAGCTAATTGCTACTGCTTAGATTGAAACCTACATACAACTATGTTTAGGTTTTTAGGTAAGTACTAGGCTAGCTGCCCTTGTGGACCATTTTAAGCTTTGCCAGTTTCCCATGGTTAAAATCAAACACTGCACCTCTTGTCTGGGAGGTAAGCACCTTAACCATTATTTCAGCCCTCAACCCATTTAAATTACCATATTCAGCATCTATGTTAAAAGTCTGTAGCAGAGATATAGATGTACAATAAGCAGATATTGATAACAGAGCAGCAACAACTTGCATTGCCTATCATGTATTCAGTATCATCTTGATGGCTGTTACCTGATCGATTATATAGAAATACTGTCTAGACCATCAACTGAATAAAGCAGTACCTTCCTGTATTAGTAAACTGTACTTCTGCTTTGCATTCTAAAACTCTGTTTTAATTGAAATTCCTGGATAATAAATGCAAAATAAAAAAACAAGAGAAATACATGCATAGCAATTTAAATGTTGGTTAATCAGATGACCTACAATCCCAAGTCTAAACAGATTAAGTAAAACAGTTACACACAGAAATTATTTTTCAAACAACTTAAAACTTTATTCAAAGCACAAGTAGAAAATGATGCAAACTTTGTGAAAAATGTGAGTAACATCATTTTAATCAATGTATTAACAATGCATATCAATAAAGATATTATTTTAAAATTCCTAACACTTAATGCTTGTATTTACAAAGTACGACTTCAACAATTCAACAAAGTAAAAATATATACCAGCATTCATTCCATCTTGATTTGCTTGTACTACTACCAGACCACACTTTATGTTTAACACTATACATGGTAGCTGTTTCCAAAACTTTGAAAAAGTTGGCAGTAAAAGTCACTACCATGAATCTTATGGATACTAAGTGTACCTGTGATGCTGATAAATTATTAGGGAATATCACTAAAAGTCAAAGTTAGATAACTCTTCTACCTGGAAAATATGTTATATGGGTCCAGTCAGCCTGGTTAATCAATATAGCTTATTTATCTGCAACCACTGGACAATACCAGATCATATGAAAGCAGTCAGCAACATTGTGTTGCCATTGGTACATCCTTTTCTTTAATTAAAATAGAAGTAGAAGTAATGCTAGCACTATAGAACTGTAGATTGCTAAGCTCCTTAGCCTTATTTTCATATATTGATGATCTGTAAAGCTGACACCAATTACATTTTCCCATTTACATTTCAAATAATTTAACTGACGTACAAAGCTATAATAACACTCTTCAGTCTGAGACGGCTTGTTAGATTCCATAATGTGGATTTTTCTATTACTCTCAAAACCTCTAAAACTAAATATTGAATTGTAATTCCAAAGATAACTTAGCAAGCTAATACATTGCAGACATTGATAATAATGTAACTTAACACTGATCCTATCCTTCTGTAACCTATATAACATTAGATGTCTTTTCATGTGAGTATACCACAAATCTATCAAAATTAGTACTTTTCCTGATCCACTGTGTCTAGTATATAATGGAATGAATAGTTTGGCTTAAAGTAATCTTGGATATCACTTTAAGCATAAAAAAACAATTAGCTCTCAAGGAAACCCTGTCTCTGTAGAAAATGAAATTCGGTTGACAGACTGCAAGATACTGAAACTCAGATGCTGTTCTTGCAGAAGTTAGAGCAATCAGTAAAACTGCTTTTCATGTTAAGAGTCAATCGGATTGGCTGGGTTAAATGGAGCAAATGTTAGCTTCTCTGATACAAATTAATATCCCAGGAAGGGACCACTGTTTTTCTTGGCGGCATCTTAAGTAAATCCCCTTTCAAAAAACATTTTCACATGAGAAAGTCTTGAAAGACTAGGATCTATAGCAGACATGCTGAAATGGCCAATAAATGAACATTGATGGAGGAGTAAGTAAAGGAGCCTTAGGAAATAACTCACACAAATATTCTAAAACAAAAGAACTAGCCATGAATGGCTGCTGGCACCAATTAGGAAAACCTTTTTCTATTTGCTAGTATCTGATTACTTAGTAACAGGCTTTCTTACCTCCATTAGTACTTGCTGCACATCATCGGTAAACTGTTGCCTAAAGGAAAAAAAGACTGTCAAAGGAAAAACAACTTCAAAAAGATAAACACATGGCAGGTTCAGGTTAAGGCACTTTAATTCTTGCAGCAAGGAGACAAAAATGTGCTAATACAGAGTTTGTCTAACTAGAATCAGGAAGTGAAGACATTCTTATACATTTCTTACAAGACATTGCCTACTAAGCTGACGTAATAAATCACAAGTTCTTTCAATATTATTTCATTGCAGCTGTTTGTCCATGATTTTCTGCTGGCATATCAAGTTTACAAAAAAAAACTTCCTAAGAAAAACAACGTGGCCTTGATGACCACTGGTCAGATACAACTTCTCACTATGCAATGTTACCATTCAAGGTACTATGGCTAATTCGAGCACAAAGCAAGTACAGATTATAGTTCATTTCTTCAATCAGTCTTTGTTCAACTGCATCTATCTTTTCTGCAGCTGTGCATGTTCTCATAATACAAACAGAGCTGATTGTTCAATTTCAATAACATTATAGAAAACAGTATTGTTCTATTCATTATTTTCTGACCTAGCAGATAATCACCTGCTTCTCAGTAAATTTCCAAAAGGCATAAACATGAATTTTGCTGTGCTAGCAAATACTAGGTCAGAGAGCATCTTGCAGTTTCAGAAAACATATTGCAGTTTGAAAAGCATCTTATAGTTTCATACAAAACTAAGCTGTACATAAAATAGAATGAAATGTGTTAACCCTTTTAGCTTCTAATAAGCACAAAACATATACATTAATACATATTTTTCTAACATTTCCCCCCTGTTAATACTTTTTATTCTATTTTTAAAATCCTAAACCATTTGCTTATTCTCCTAACCTCTTCTGCTCAGAATTTGCAGTTAAGAGAGTCATTCAGTTTAAACTTATAAAAGTGTTTCATTTTTCAACAGTTCTTCAATTTCAGTACTTTGGTACAAAGTCTCAGAAACTGACATGTCTATAAAATCTTTAATTAATCTTTTCATGCAGGGAATACCACAACATACACCCACTCCTAATAGGAGTAATCACACACAAATGGCAATCAGGATGTTCATTAGGATGCTACCTCACCCCCCAAACAAATTCTGGAAAAAATCCATCAGTGGGTTTGGGCCTCGTTTGGTCATGGCTGACACTTGCTGAATCACCTCAAGATGGTCATTTATCTCATGCTGGTTGTCAAGAATATACGAACGGCACTCCTCTTTTATTAAAGTGAAGTACCACCTTTTGCCGCTAGGGTGAAGTTGAGAGCCATGTGGTTTTGAAGCACCACAGTTCTCATAGCGTTCAGTTCATCAGTTACTAATTCGAGAGCAGAAAAAGTTGCATTACTCATTACTTCGAGAAGTTTGGACAGTTTTCTCAGCTCCCAAATTGATTTCACTGCGCCATATGCAGGGGCTATACCTGCCCACGATATAATAGTGTCACTCAAGTCCATGTGTGTCAGTTTATCTTTGTTTTTCATGGAGTTATGGTTTCTACAGCCTGCTTCGATTCATCCCACTGGATTCTCAGGTCTCTTGATTGGATTTCCAGGTTTCTTGGTGACCTCTCTGACATTTTGAATTCTTCCCTGAGGCAAAACTGCAGTGTGTCGTATGGCCGGAACCAGGTAACCCCAAAAACAACTGCCGGACCAATTCTCAGGTAACCATTTGTATGCCTTTTTCCCACACACAAAATAACAATTCTCTACTTTAATTAACTTCCTAAGTTTATTTTTCAAAACCTCATTATGCCTTTCTACTAGTCCTGCGGATTGTGGATGGTATGCACAATGTTTTTTTAAGGAAATTCCAAAATATCGGCTCAACTGTTGTATAGTTTGATTTACAAAGTGTGTGCCATTGTCACTGTAGATCTTTTCCAGTATGCCAAATCTAGGAATAATTTCTTTAACAAGGACTTTTGCAACAGTAGCTGCATATGGATTTTTGGTTGGAAAAGCTTGCACCCATTTGGAAAACATCTCTGTAATGACAAGACAATACTTCTTATTTTCACATTTGTTCAATTCTATGAAATCCATACAGATAGTATGGAATGGGTGCGGTGGTGCAGGGAAATTCGCTTGTTTAGGCTTCAACGCCCCTTGTACATGATGCTTGTTACAAACATGGCATGCCGCACAAAAAAAATTTTGTGTAGTTTGTAAATCCATATGCTGTGAACACTCGATTTACTAACTGTACCATCCCCCCTGTTGAGACATGGCACTGCCCATGGCTCAACAAAGCTGCATATCTAAACAAATTAGATGGCAATATTGGTTTTCCTTCTTTGGAGATGTACAACCCTTTCTCAAGCATTGCTCTTCGTTTTATCTATTTCTGTTTTTTTACTTTCATAGTAAGTGTCTGCATTGTTTTCAACATTTCTAAATCTAAAATCTCAGAAGGTTGTAATTCCTCACTCAAAAGAAATATTTCTGAAGCTGAAGCTGCCTGCTTGGCAGCTGTATCAGCTCTCGCATTACCTTTTGAAATCCTATCTTGTTGGTTGGTATGAGCTGCACATTTACAAATAGCTACTTTCTGAGGTAACTGAATAGATTCTAACAAATCTAAAATAAACTGTGCATGATTAATCGGTTTACCAGTGGATATCATTCCTCTATTCTTCCACTGTTGCGCAAAAACATGTACAGTAGAAAAAGCGTACTGGCTGTCAGTAAAAATGTTCACACATTTACCCTTTGCCAAGGTACATGCCCTTGTCAAGGCAATCAATTCTGCTGCTTGTGCAGATAAGTTTTGTGGTAAAGACTTTGCTTCTAAAATCTCAGTATCAGAAACTACTGCATACCCCACTAGGTTCTGCCCTGTAGGACCCCTTCTGCATGAGCCGTCCACATAAGATGTCACCTCGGCATCATCCAAGGGAACATCCGTTAGATCTTTTGTAGGCAGTGTCTTTTGCTCGATCTCCTGCAGGCAGCTGTGTGGTGTGCCATCCGCAGGGGTCGGGAGCAAGGTAGATGGATTCAAAGTTGTACATCGTTCAATTGTCATATGAGGTTGGCTCAACAATATAGTCATACAGGAAGGATGTCTAGCAGGAGAAAGATATGCTACTTTTTCTTGCAGTAAAATAATCGTGACTGCATGAGGCACTCTCAATGTGAGAGGGTGGAATAAAACTACTGAGGCTGAAGCCTGTACTGCCATTGCAGCTGCGACTACTGCTTGTACACAGTGGAACAGGGATCGCGCCACTGGGTCCAGCTGTAATGAATAGTAAGCTATGGGGCGTTGCTTGTCCCCATGTTGCTGTGTTAACACTGATGTCATATAACCTTGCTTACAATCTACAGTTTGGAAAAACGTATATGATAGTTTGGTAATCCTAAAACTAATGAGGATGCTATCAATTGGTTTAGTTTGCAGAAAGCCATTTCTGCTTCTGGTGTCCATTGTAATAAATCTTGTGCTGCCATAGGCTTCTTGTATATCAAGTTGGTCAGTGGAGCAGACTCCAGGGCATAGTTTGGAATCCAACTCCGACAGAAATTAGTCGTACCCAGGAAGGACATCATTTCCTTTTTGGTAGTCGGTTTGGGTGCTTGTAAAATTGCTATTTTCCTATCTTCATCTAATGTTCTGCCTTCTTTGGATATTACATATCCAAGGTATTTAACCTGCTTTCTCCAAAGCTGCAACTTGTTTTTGTTTACTTTATGTCTTTGAGTGGCTAAAAATTGTAGTAATGTTATGGTATCTTCTCTGCATTCTTGCTGGGTGGGGGCTGCCAGCAGGATGTCGTCTACATAAAGTAAAATCTGACTGCCTCTTGGTAGGCTAAATCCCGCCAAGTTGCTTGCCATCTCTTGTGAGAATATTGTTGGACTTTCACAATATCCTTGTGGTAGTCATGTGTATGTATACCTTTTCCCCTGAAATGTGAATGCAAACAAATGTTGGCTGTCAGGGTGTATCAGTTTCGAAAAGAACGCATTGCTAATATCTACCACAGAAAAATACTTCTGTTGAGGCTTCAAATCATTCAATATGGTGTGTGGATCTGGCACCGTAGGTGCTCTAGGTATTACTGCGTCATTTACAGCTTGTAAATCTTGGACCATACGCCATTCTCCGTTTGCTTTCCAGACAGGAAATAAGGGTGTGTTACATGGTAAATCGGGAGATTCTACCAGTACTCCTTCCTTAAGTAAAGCTGCTATTATAGGTTTGATTCCTATTTCTGCATCTTTCCTTAAGGGATACTGTCTCTTCTGTGGTCTAAATGCTGATTTTGGTGTAATAGTAACTGGTCCTGCTGTACGAATTAGTCCTACATCTGATTTCCCTGTTGACCAGAGAGTTTCTGGTATTCTCCGTAAGGCATTTTCTTCCTCTTCTAGTAAGAGTGCTAATCAGCTGTCCATGCTAGACTGCAAGTGTACAGCTGGGTGTGTCTGTGTTATCCAATTTAACTTCTGCTAACATGTGGTAATCGATTAGATTTATAGAGTGCAAAGAATTCCTGGGGCAATGAACAGCTAACTACACTGTTCCCTTATGTGTCCCAGTACAGATTACGTAATACTAATCTGTTTGCATGTTTTTTAAACAGTTCTTGCTCATATTCCTTATCAGGTCCTGGTGTGCTACAATAATACAGAGTACAGTGCAACGAATGCTGTTTATCAGTGTCAAGGGAGGGGGACTTACTGATGGCTATGTTCATCAGTTCTTCAGTTACTGCCCCTGGACCAGTCGTGATCAAGTCCTGGCTCTACCAATAAAATGTTTCGCCCTCCGGTCGCACCACAAAAGTATCCATTTGTTGCTGTGCTTCCATACCCTGCATAGTTGGAACTACTGCTATGCCAAATATCTGCATAAGTTCTCTACCCAAAAGGTTTACCAGGCAATTTGCAGAAACAACAGTTTTGCTTTTCTGGGTCATCCCTGAAACAATGTCAGTTATTGCTATGTTATGGGAGAGTGGCTTCCGATACAGCTGTCCATTAGCTGCTTTCACTAATATGTAATCAAATGATTCTGAATTTTCTGGTAGTTTGGAAGGATGTATCAGGGTCCGTGATGCCCCTGAGTCACACAGGAATTTTACTTCCCTCCCCTCTACCAGAAGTGTAACTTCCAGTTTCGTGTCTGCTAAATAGAGCTCTAGGCTCAACAATGCTAAGTCTAAAATTTCACTCTCTTCACTATCAGTGATTTCTTGCACTTCCTCTATTTCTTCTATCACATTCTCTACTCTCTCTATCACATTTGCATTTGTCTTTTCTTGGTTACTCCCTTCTAGTGATTCTTGACTGTCATATAGTCAGTCCTCACCCTCCTTATCTTCCATGGGTGCCTTCTTGTTTTGCTTGCAATCCCTTGCTAAATGTCCCTTTTTCCCACATTTGAAACATTCACCCCTTTTCTTTCTCTCTTCAAACTCCTCTGATCGCTTATCAGATTGTTTGTTTCCCTGGGCATTTTTCTTGCCCTTTTTCCCAGACTGTACTACATAAACCTCTGCTCCATCTTCTACAGAAAATACTTGGGCTTTCTTTTTATTTTTACTGTTAAAATGCCTTTCGGCATGTCTAGCATATTCAGGTAGTGACTGTAATCTACTTGTATGATGGTCTACCATGTGCTTTGTAATAAAGCTGCTTATAGGCAAAATACTGCCTTTCAAAAATGCATTCTTCAGCTGCTGCTCATATGGGGAATCATGTGTTTGGTCTTCAGGTACCTGCATTCCACAATGGTTATTAAAACACTCTAATAATCTAGCATAATATCTGTCAACAGTTTCACCTTCCTGTTGGATGCATTGATTAATGCAAGTCCAGTCTGCTCTAGGCTTCCATTTCTCAGAGATTTGGTCTGTTATACCTTTCACTCTGTTATCCAGTTCTGCGTTGCTATGTGGGAGTGGCCTGTGTTCTGTGTCATGGGGATTCCAGTTGCCACTGATCATGTGCCAATCTGGACCTATGATTTGTCTAACTACTTTTTCTACTTCTTCTCCATTTAAATGATAACTTAACCTCATGCCCTGTAAGTCTTCATAGAATTTTCTAAAATTAACGTTTGGATGGGGAATTCCCTCTGTGGCTTTCTGGATGTCTTCCGGTGTCCACGATCTATATACTAGGAGAGTCGGGTCCTGCCCTTCCTGCCCTGCCTGAGGATTTGGTACTTCTATGAGCGGACATATCTCTTCTTCACTCACAGCTCGTGAATTTTTGTTCATTTGATATAACTCAGTATCCCCTCTTAAGTTACGTGTTTGAGACCTAGTCTCGATGGGATCTCTAACATACAGTCTTGGCTTTGCAGAGACAGCCAGGTATAGCGGAGGTGGACCAGCTTGTCCACTCACTTCATACTCTGATAAGGGAAGCTGAGGGGGCAGAGGGGCTGATGCTATTACTAAATTATTGTCTTCTTTATCTAGAAACATAGCTTTTGAATTATTACTTTTTTGTCCCCTATGGTTTGCTTCCTCAATCCACTTGTGTGCCTGAGGAATGCCTAATTGACGTTGCTTTTTTACCTGATCTTTTGCGTCGGTTTTAAGCTGTTTGACAAGTTTAATAAGTGAGGATTTTTCTAATTTGTCATCAAATTCATATTTATTAACCCATTTTGTATAGTACCTAACATTGTCGGCACGCTGTAATTGCATATATTTTGCATCTTCAGTTAACGGTGGATCTTGGGATCTTTTTGTGCACTTATTTCCCATATTGTTCTGACTGTCAAAATGTTACGTAACCCTTCTTATCTTTACGTGGTACTACGATTTCTCTTTTTTTCACAGTTTATCTAGAATAACTGCCTTACCTATTCTGTTTCCCTGATCTATGACAAGACTGCAATCTTCCTGTCCCTGACTTGTACAAGACAAATCTCCTGACAGATGATACAAATCAAGTCCCTGATCTAAAACAGAAAAAAAGGTAAATCTCACCTTACCTGAGCCTCCGTGATTGATCGCCTCGTTCCTTAACTCGTCCTCCAGTTGCAGATCAGAAAAATGGCTGGCCTCTTTTGAATGACAATGCAGTCGGAGGTCTTTCGGAGCAGAAGAACCAA
Source organism: Protopterus annectens (assembly GCF_019279795.1). NCBI lineage: Eukaryota > Metazoa > Chordata > Ceratodontiformes > Protopteridae > Protopterus > Protopterus annectens. The sequence goes on along the minus strand of NC_056736.1, from coordinate 352,949,568 downwards.
TGTGGTCTCTTCCCCGTACGGTTTCATGCCACCTGGCCCATCTGACCTGAGGTGAAGTGAGAGTCTCTGGTTCGAAGGACCAATCTGTCAAAGAAAAAACAACTTCAAAAAGATCAACACACGGCAGGTTCAGGTTAAGGCACTTTAATTCTTGCAGCAAGGAGACAAAAACATGCTAATACAGAGTTTGTCTAACTAGAATCAGGAAGTGAAGCCATTCTTATACATTTCTTACAAGACATTGCCTACTAAGCTGACGTAATAAATCACAAGTTCTTTCAATATTATTTCATTGCAGCTGTTTGTCCATGATTTTCTGCTGGCATATCAAGTTTACAAAAAAAAACTTCCTAAGAAAAACAACGTGGCCTTGATGACCACCGGTCAGATACAACTTCTCACTATGCAATGTTACCATTCAAGGTATTATGGCTAATTCAAGCACAAAGCAAGTACAGATTATAGTTCATTTCTTCAAGCAATCTTTGTTCAACTGTATCTATCTTTTCTGCAGCTGTGCATGTTCTCATAGCATGAACAGAGCTGATTGTTTAAGTTCAATAACATTATAGAAAACAGCATTGTTCTGTTCATTATTTTCTTGACCTAGCAGATAATCGCCTGCTTCTCAGTAAATTTCCAAAAGGCATAAACATGAATTTTGCTGTCCTAGCAAATACTAGGTCAGAGAGCATCTTGCAGTTTCAGAAAGTATATTGCAGTTTGAAAAGCATCTTATAGTTTCATACAAAACTAAGCTGTACATAAAATGGAATGAAATGTGTTAACCCTTTTAGCTTCTAATAAGCACAAAACATATACATTAATACATATTTTTCTAACACAGACCCTATCATCCAGGTAGTCAGATGGAGTTGATTGTGGGTGGGGTTTATTAAACACCCCTGATCTTGTGTGAGCAGATCCATTTTGTGAGGAAACTTGTGGCAATTAACTCTGACCATTTCCAAATGAAGGGAGAACCACTGTTGCCTGGGCCAGAAAGGGAGTGACAACAAAGATCTTGGGGGAGGGTTCCTTCTGAATCTTCAGAAGTACACAGGATATCAGAGGAATGGGTAAAAAACATACAAGAACATTCCTGTCAAAGAAAAAGAAAATGGCATCTGTCTACAAGGCCTGCTTGCACAGACTTCTGAAGAATAATCTTGGCAGTTGATTATTTTGAGAAGGGGCAGATAGAACTCTCCACAGACAAATCAAATCTTGGAAGACTCCCTGGTCTAGTCTGCATACATGAGGGTCTGCCCCTTTTCAGCTTGTCTACCACACAGTATTGCCCTGACAGATGCCTGTAGATTGAAAATGCACTGTGAAACTATATCCCAAGATAACATGGCTAGTCTGCAAAGGGGGCATGACCTGGTTTCCCCTGTTTGAAATTATACTACATGATTTTGGTATTTTCTGAAACAACTAGAATAGGTCCTGGTGACCAAAGATGATTCAGTGAGTTACGTGTCTTGATCAGGGTAAGCGTCTCTTTCATATTTATGTCCATACGTCTTTTCTAGGTGTCCCACAAACCTTGTACTATTATCGCCCAGAAACTGCTTCCCAAGCAATGTCTGAGACATCTGTGATAACGGGTCTATATTATATTAACGAACGCACTAAATTGCAAATGATCTATAATCGACCCACAATATCCAAAAATCCAAAAATTCTCAGGGAAAAAAAACGCTGATCCATTAAAAAAAAAAATCCAAACACAAAATTAAGTGGGGGGCTTTGCCCCCCCCACCCCACTGATGTGTGGGGCTTGTACCCCCCACCCCCCCTACTTAAATATACCAACTCAATGATCACACCACAGTGGAGGAAATGGCAAAGTCCCAAAAACGACCCAGTGATTTTTTTCCCTAGGAAAAAATCGCTCTTCCGTGCTTTCATCATTTTGCCATTTCACATAATCACGCTCAATGAAACAGCATTCGCAAATTTAAGCATTTGCTTAAATAATAGGAACCCATGATAACTGGCTGCTTTGGAACAGGAAGGGATAAGGCGAGACCCAAACTTAGGGATATTTGATAAGACCACCAAGTAATTTTTCTATTGGCAAACCCCAGCACTAGAATTTGAAAAGATAAGGGATGTGCAAAGACAAGGACAAAATGTGAAAAGACAAGGGCTTGCTGGAGGGATAGATTCCTGTCCCAGAGACTTCCCATACTCTGGAACAAGCTACCCATCTATGTCAAGCAACGTTCCTCATTAACACTCTTCCAATAAAATATTGATGAGTGGATGGGAAATAGGAAATACACCCCAGGGATCACTTCTGTGGCTCTGCTTGACAGGGGCACAGGAAATTAACTTTCTTGGGTTGGGGTAAGCCAGGGAACTTTGTTGGCTAGGCTTACTTAGGCCCTTGGGCTGATAGCCTAGTACCTACCTATGAACCTATGAACCTATGTGGATTCTAAGACCAAAGAGACTTCAGATACTATTGCATCTGTATCATGTGGAGTCTTGTCAGGATTATCACAAGAATCATAGATGCCATAAGACCCAAAATCCTGAGGTATTCCCTTGCAGTGATTGAAGTCTGCATTGAAAACCGTAGCAATGGATCTAGATATAGATTTTTTTTTTCTATGCAAGAAAAGATCTTTGTCTTGAGGTGCCCAGCTGACACCCTAGGAATACAATCCTGTGTGAAGGAATCAAAGGGACTTTTGAATGTTTTCTTGGACTCCCAGCTTGTGTAATGTATTTCTCACTGAAGTGAGAGATTCCTAACACTATGGAAAAAATTCTGCAATGACAAGCCAGTCATCTAATGCCCTGAACAACAGCAGTCATTATTCCTTCTTCTATCCCATCATCCTTCTTTCATCTGAGGAACACTTCACTTCAGATACATTTGGCCTGTATGAAATAAACAGAATTAAGCATTATGAGCCATCACTAGCCAAGAATATAGCCATAACCCACGCCTGGGTGTGGGTAATGCTGGATTTACCCACGGTTGGCGTGGTTTGGTCCTGCGGGCAAAGCCCGAGGGACCAAACAAAGCCAACCATGGTTAAATACAGCATTACCCACACCCAGAAGTGGTTATTTCTATTATAATGACATTATTTAAGAAAAGAAATAATTACTTTTCTTAAATAATGGCATTGTATAATGCCTCTTTACTGCCCTTCCGCAGCTGTCTGGTATTCTGTGGCAGTTCTGATGTACTGCATGCCTCGCAGTACATCAGAGCTGTGGGCAAAAGCACTGTTTCTATGTTAAATGGGTTTAACATAGCGAGACAGTTTAAAATAAGCAACGGAGATCTCCGTTGCTTGTTGTAAAGCTGTCTCGCTATGTTAAACCCATTTAACATAGCGAACAGAAAGCAACGGAGATCTTGCAATCTCCGTTGCTTTTTTTAAACTGTCTCGCTATGTTAAAGGAGACAGTGTTTTATACTAACAGAAAAGTCCGGGCGACGGACCTTTTCCGTTAGTATATTGAGGATTTAGCGGGCACGCTGGTTGGGCTGGCCAATCAGCGTGCGCTTTAGGAGGAATTGTATAATGACCATCTATACATGACAAAAAAACTCAAGCAACATTATTTAACTCATGATCAGTAATGTGGACACATGTTAACAGGTAACTATAAACAATAAGAAGTACAATGCAAGGCTACAGCCTGGTTAAAACTTGCTCTTCCATCATAGACCTTTATTTGCTGCTAAAGAATGTAGTTGCATCCGTTCTGTGTCAACTCAGTCCACATTCAAAATACATATAGATGAAGTCACTGTGTGTCTGCATGTGCTTGCACATGTGCGCACGTGTGTGTGTGTGTGTGTGTGTGTGTGTGTGTGTGTGTGTGTGTGTGTGTGTGTGTGTGTGTGTGTGTCTGTGTGTGTATGTGTGTGTGTGTCTCAGTGTGTGTGTGTGTGTGTGTGTGTGTGTGTGTGTGTATACTGACTTATTTATTTTCAGTTATCTAAATACAGGGATTCCCTACTGTTTTAAACATAGAATGGTAGGAAATATTGTAAATATGTATTGTATGATCTGGATAGCATGTAAGGCAAATTAAGCAATGCAGTTGCTCTTTTAGTCTTTTTGACTCTAGCAGCAAAACAGCAATTAACACCACTCAGAAAGCTTACTATGCAGATATCTCTGTTTCAGTGATCACCACCTTTTTTATTGCAAAAGTAGATCAGTAACAATAACACAGTATGAAAAGCCCTGAGTTCCAAAATCTCTGTTTAACAAGATTGATACGAGTCACTATAAACCTAACAAATATATTGCAAACACCATGGATAAAAAGAAATTACCAGGTCTTAAATGGCATCTATGAATAACATGATAGCTATTAGGAAAGACTCAACTCGTCATTTGTAAAAAGTGTCACAGGAAGATAACAGTTCAAAAGTTTAGACCTTTATAGAAACAAAAAGAAAGTACAACCCCAAAGGTCCATCTGGATTTTGTGAGTCCACCTCTCCATGTAACTGCCTGTATATGCAGAACCAAGTCATCAACAGCAGAACATGTGAACTGCATTAACCAGTAAGGATTACTGCAGAGCTATAAGAGACAAATTCAGGTAGATCTCCAAACAGAAGTGATTGTCTTATGACAAATTATTACCCTATGCAAAAGCTAGGACCATTCTCTACCCTACAGTGGACGAGCACCATTTTTACTTTTGTTTGGTATGATGCTAAAGAGAAAAACTGTTGCCATCAAAGACAAGACACAGTCCAGCCATGTTATTTGACTAGAAGCAGTGACTGCCATCAACATGTGTTCTCTAACAAGTGAAAACAGACAGGCACAGTGACTTTGGGCTACAAACATTTCTAATTATGCAAGCATAATGTACAGTATCTTCATTACCTGCCTAGCAGAAAAGTAGGTAGTCTTTGTTAGGAGTCCGACTCTTTTGTATCCCTTCAGACAGCAGTAGGTATAGTAATGGTGTAAAGAGTTTAAATAGAAATGAATCACCTACAGAATTGCTGGCAAGTGTAGCAAATATTTCCGAGTTTCAGCAGAAATGGTGGTGAAGTATTTTTAAGCACAGATAATAAGAAAGCAGGACTTCCTAGACAAAAAGAAATTCACAAAGATATAGGGAAAAGTGCCAGACATGTTGATGAACATAAATGAAAGGTGTCTAAGATGGATATTAATGAAAATTCAGGATAAAGGCTGCAGTTCAAAGACTGAAGATGTTCTGCATCTTGCTCATCACAGTACATAGTATCTGGTCAGTGTTAAAATACATTGTATGTTTTCTCAGCTCTGTATCATAAATGGATAAAGTCTTGAATGACATCAAAATGACCTGAGTTTTTTACATCTGTCTGATGACCTGGGTGCTGGAGCACACAAAGGAGCGAGAGTACAGGAGCATTTCTGTAGCCAAACCTAGCTTTTTCATCCTGGAGGCAGAAAAGCAACTAAATTGATTAATGAACTAACACCAAGCAAAGGCTAGGAAATAAAGTATGTTTTACCGACAAAAAATGGACAGTGACAAGTGAATCCCTGCCATATAATGCACAATGTTGTCACATTCAGACATAAGGATGAAATGCAGTCAAGCCCATCAAGAGGAAGTGGGTGCTTATGGTTATAAAATAAAATACCTATGAAGAACTATCCTATGACCAGCCCTCATTAAACTCAAAGCTAGATCTGAATAGGATATGAATGTGACTAGACAATCATAGTTTAATATTAAGGAGTAGTGACATATGTGCTGCAGTCAAACCCAATCTCCCTCCCAACAGTCTCATGTATTGAATATGCTTTATTCCTATTAATCTGTAGTTTCCTTTGACACAAAAGCTAGAGCAGATAACGCCACAGAATCTAGTCTGTGACAAGTATTTAGGTGCTGGAAAGGCATATGTTGCCTTTTACAGTTTTATTTGTTAATTAGTAGCAGTCAGACTGCAGAACTTTTTCAGCCATATTCTGGGCCATTGCACAAAACTATATTTATAGGTTCATAAGAAAATACTAGGCTACCAGTATGTAGATTACTGCAAGCCTAGCCAACAACCAGAGGTCAGAACCAAACCTGTACCTTGTATATGTGAGGTAAAGTTCTTAACCATTATGCCTAACCCATCCCTTGAAAGCTAATTGCTACTGCTTAGATTGAAACCTACATACAGCTATGTTTAGGTTTTTAGGTAAGTACTAGGCTAGCTGCCCTTGTGGACCACTTTAAGCTTTGCCAGTTTCCCATGGTTAAAATCAAACACTGCACCTCTTGTCTGGGAGGTAAGCACCTCAACCATTATTTCAGCCCTCAACCCATTTAAATTACCATATTCAGCATCTATGTTAAAAGTCTGTAGCAGAGATATAGATGTACAATAAGCAGATATTGATAACAGAGCAGCAACAACTTGCATTGCCTATCATGTACAGTATCATCTTGATGGCTGTTACCTGATCGATTATATAGAAATAAAGTCTAAACCATTAACTGAATAAAGCAGCACCTTCCTGTATTAGTAAACTGTACCTCTGCTTTGCATTTTAAAACTCTGTTTTAATTGAAATTCCTGAATAATAAATGCAAAATAAAAAAACAAGAGAAATACATGCAGAACAATTTAAATGTTGGTTAATCAGATGACCTACAATCCCAAGTCTAAACAGATTAAGTAAAACAGTTACACACAGAAATTATTTTTCAAACAACTTAAAACTTTATTCAAAGCACAAGTAGAAAATGATGCAAACTTTGTGAAAAATGTGAGTAACATCATTTTAATCAATGTATTAACAATGCATATCAATAAAGATATTATTTCAAAATTCCTAACACTTAATGCTTGTATTTATAAAGTACGACTTCAACAATTCAATAAAGTAAAAAGATATACCAGCATTCATTCCATCTTGATTTGCTTGTACTACTACCAGACCACACTTTATGTTTAACACTATACATGGCAGCTGTTTCCAAAACTTTGAAAAAGTTGACAATAAAAGTCACTACCATGAATCTTATGGATACTAAGGGTACCTGTGATGCTGATAAATTATTAGGGAATATCACTAAAAGTCAAAGTTAGATAACTCTTATACCCGGAAAATATGTTATATGGGTCCAGTCAGCCTGGTTAATCAATATACCCTATTTATCTGCAATCACTGGACAATACCAGATCATATGAAAGCAGTCAGCAACATTGTGTTGCCATTGGTACATCCTTTTCTTTAATTAAAATAGAAGTAGAAGTAATGTTAGCACTATAGAACTGTAGATTGCTAAGCTCCTTAGCCTTATTTTCATATATTGATGATCTGTAAAACTGACACCAATTAGATTTTCCCATTTACATTTCAAATCATTTAACTGATGTACAAAGCTATATTAACACTTAGTAAAACACTCTTCAGTCTGAGATGGCTTGTTAGATTCCCTAATGTGGATTTCTCTATTACTCTCAAAACCTCTAAAACTAAATATTGAATTCTAATGCCAAAGATAAATTAGCAAGCTAATACATTGCAGACATTGATAATAATGTAACTTAACACTGATCTTATCCTTCTGTAACCTATATAACATTAGATATCTTTTCATGTGAGTATACCACAAATCTATCAAAACGAGCACTTTTCCTGATCCACTGTGTCTAGTATATAATGGAATGAATAATTTGGCTTAAAGTAATCTTGGATACCACTTTAAGCATAAAAGAACAATTAGCTCTCAAGGAAACCCTGTCTCTGTAGAAAATGAAATTGGGTTGACTGACTGCAGGAGACTGAAACTCAGATGCTGTTCTTGCAGAAGTTAGAGCAATCAGTAAAACTACTTTCCATTTTAAGAGTCATTCAGATTGGCTGGGTTAAATGGAGCAAATGTTAGCTTCTCTGATACAAATTAAGATCCCAGGAAGGGACCACTGATTTTCTTGGAGGCCTCTTAAGTAAATCCCCTTTCAAAAAACATTTTCACATGAGAAAGTCTTGAAAGACTAGGATCTATAGCAGACATGCTGAAATGGCCAATAAATGAACCTTGATGGAGGAGTAAGTAAAGCCTTAGGAAATTAACTCACACAAATATTCTAAAACAAAAGAACTAGCCATGAATGGCTGCTGGCACCAATTAGGAAAACCTTTTTCTATTTGCTAGTATCTGATTACTTAGTAACAGGCTTTCTTACCTCCATTAGTACTTGCTGCACATCATCAGTAAACTGTTGCCTAAAGGAAACTAAGACCCTATCATCCAGGCAGTCAGATGGAGTTGATTGTGGGTGGGGTTTATTAAACACCCCTGATCTTGTGTGAGCAGATCCATTCTGTGAGGAAACTTGTGGCAATTACCTCTGACCATTTCCAAATGAAGGGAGAACCACTGTTGCCTGAGCCAGAAAGGGAGTGACAACAAAGATCTTGGGGGAGGGTTCCTTCTGAATCTTCAGAAGTACACAGGATATCAGAGGAATGGGTAAAAAACATACAAGAACATTCCTGTCAAAGGAAAAAGAAAATGGCATATGTCTACAAGGCCTGCTTGCAGACTCCTGAAGAATTATCTTGGCAGCTGATTATTTTGAGAAGGGGCAGGTGGAACTCTCCACAGACAAATCACATCTTGGAAGACTCCCTAGTCTACTCTGCATACATGAGGGTCTGCCCCTGTTCAGCTTGTCTACCACACAGTATTGCCCTGACAGAAGCCTGTAGATTGAGAATGCACTGTGAAACTATATCCCAAGATAACATGGCTAGTCTGTAAAGGGGGCATGACCTGGTTTCCCCTGTTTGAAATTATACCACATGATTTTGGTATTTTCTGAAGCAACTAGAAGAGGTCCTGGTGACCAAAGATGATTCAGTGAGTTAAGTGTCTTGATCAGGGTAAGCATCTCTTTCATATTTATGTCCTTACATCTTTTCTAGGTGTCCCACTCACCTTGCACTATTATCGCAATGAAACTGCTTCCCAAGCAATGTCTGAGACATCTGTGATAACAGGTCTATATTATATTAGCGAATGCACTAAATTGCAAACGCTCTATAATCGACCCACAATATCCAAAAATCCAAAAAGTCTCAGGGAAAAAAATCGCTGATCCATTAAAAAAATCCAAACACAAAATGAAGTGGGGGGCTTTTCCCCCCACACCCCACTGATGTGTGGGGCTTGTGCCCCCCATCCCCCCTACTTAAATATACCAACTCCATGATCATACCACAGTGGAGGAAATGGCAAAGTCCCAAAAATGACCCAGTGATTTTTTTCCCTAGGAAAAAAATCGCTCTTCCGTGCTTTCATCATTTTGCCATTTCACATAATCACGCTCAATGAAACAGCATTCACAAATTTAAGCATTTGCTTAAATAATAGGAACCCGTGATAACTGGCTGCTTTGAAACAGGAAGGGATAAGGCGAGACCCAAACTTAAGGATATTTGATAAGATCACCAAGTAATTTTTCTTTTGGCAAACCCCAGCACTAGAATTTGAAATGATAAAGGATGTGCAAAGACAAGGACTTGCTGGAGGGATAGATTCCTGTTCCAGAGACTTCCCATACTCTGGAACAAGCTACCCATCTATGTCAAGCAAAGTTCCTCATTAACACTCTTCAAGAAAAGTCTTGATGAGTGGATGGGAAATAGGAAATACACCCCAAGGATCACTTCTGTGGCTCTGCTTGACAGGGGCACAGGAAATTAACTTTCTTGGGTTGGGGTAAGCCAGGGAACTTTGTTGGCTAGGCTTACTTAGGCCCTTGGGCTGATAGCCTAGTACCTACCTATGAACCTATGAACCTATTTGGATTCTAAGACCAAAGAGACTTCAGATACTATTGCATCTTTATCATGTGGAGTCTTGTCAGGATTATCACGAGAATCATAGATGCCATAAGACCCAAAATCCTGAGGTATTCCCTCACAGTGATCGAAGTCTGAATTGAAAACCATAGCAATGGATCTAGATATAGATTTTTTTTTTTCCTATGCAAGAAAAGATCTTTGACTTGAGGTGTCCAGCTGACACCCTAGGAATACAATCCTGTGTGAAGGAATCAAAAGGACCTTTGAATGTTTTCTTGGACTCCCAGCTTGTGTAATGTATTTCTCACTGAAGTGAGAGATTCCTAACACTATGGAAAAAATTCTGCAATGACAAGCCAGTCATCTAATGCTATGTACAACAGCAGTCATTATTCCCTCTTCTATCTCATCATCCTTCTTTCATCTGAGAAACACTTCACTTCAGATACATTTGGCCTGTATGAAATAAACAGAATTAAGCATTATGAGCCATCACTAGCCAAGAATGACCATCATATACATGACTAATAACTCAAACAACATTATTTAACTCATGCTCAGCAATATGGACACATGTTAACAGGTAACTATAAACAATAAGAAGTACAATGCAAGGCTACAGCCTAGTTGAAACTTGCTCTTCCATCATAGACCATTATTTGCTGCTAAAGAATGTAGTTGCATCAGTTCTGTGTCAACTCAGTCCACATTCAAAATACATATAGATGAAGTCACTGTGTGTGCATGTGCTTGCACATGTGCGCACATGTGTGTGTGTGTGTGTGTTTTTGTGTGTGTGCATGTGTGTGTGTGCGTGTGTGTGTGTGTGTGTGTGTGTGTGTGTGTGTGTGTGTGTGTGTGTGTGTGTGTGTGTGTGTGTGTTTGTGTGTACCTGCCACCATGTTCTGTGATTGAATGGCATCCTATCCAGGATTAGTTTCTCTGCATTTACTGAGTCCCAGTACAGCCTCCATCTCCACCACAACTCTAAACTGGAGTAAAGAAGTCTTTAGTGAAAGAATGAAAGGATGAAGTAATTAAACCAGATATCTTATATTGTTCAATAATACTTAGCAGTACTAAAATCAAATAAGGTCCTGCATAGTGTATTAAATAGAGTCAGATTTGCTAGATTTTAAAGACTGTATTAATTGCATATGGGAATACTTAGCTATCATACAATCTAAGTGTTCTGTTTGACACAAAAGGTCAATATAATACAGCTTTATTTCCAGATTATTTGTAGTACTTTCTGCTGTAGTACTTTCTGCTGTATGATACTTCATGGAGTCAGGTTCTTTAGTGGTGACAGCAGTAGTAAAAGATCATGTAACACTTGTCTTAGCAACAGTCTCAGTGTTTATAACACTTAAGTTTGCAACATCAAAACACGCACTGTCCTTCCTTTAGTTATAAATTATCATAATAATATTCAGATAAATATGGAACCTTTTCTGGGTGCAAATCAGCAGCTTCAGCTTTTGCGGGACAATACAATTTCTTCCTTGATGACAGAGAAAGTAAGCCCAAATTGAAGCAGAATCTTTTCCTCCCCTTGCAACTATTTTACTTTTCAAAAGTTTTATGGCATAAACTATTTATCTCTATTCATGATTAACTATTAATAACATTATTTATGAAGGGATCTCTTACAGTCAGATGTGGCACTCATATCTGATGATTAGCATAATTAAAATGCAACAGCAGCCAGCAATGTTGTAATGATTTTTTTTACTTATCAGTACTTCCATGCAGGCCAGTGTTTTACCGCTATGTTCTTAAGAGTCATACAAGCAATAGTGTAACATACAGTGCCAATGTTACATACAAGAGTAACTGTGTCATGAATATAGTTACAACTGATGAATCAGGAGAGATAGACTTGCATGTGCACTTGTGCATATGTCTATCACCCGGATTTACTAATCTTCCGTGCAGGACTAGCTTAGTCCTGCATGGAAGTGGCTGTTTTGGAGCAGGATGGCAGCGCGCCATGCATATTAATGAAGGCCCACTGCCTGGGCTCCTAATCTTACACAGAGCATGTAAGAATGCAGGGGTATGTCTGAGAGGAAAGCTCTCAGAATATACACACCCCTGCAATGAAGAACAGCAGAAATCCCTAAAGGAATGAGAGAGACCGCTCATAGGTGTCAGCGTACCCCCAGCAGCATCCCCCAACATGTACAAGAGCAATAGTAAACAAAAACAATATAAAGATACGTATTTTTTCTTACGAAACAGATTGAATTTAACTGTAGGTGCACGGGTATGCCCTTCACTTAGCTACCCATATCTGCCCCCTGTCACTCTGTCCCCCTGGGAAATCAGTGGGATGATCCCAGAAGTATAGGCAGCAAACAAGAAATACAACTGATTGTCACACATCTATAAACAACTTGTCACTCTAGCAACTACCCAAAATGTTATGAGAGTAATAAGCCAAGTATGTCCTATCTACACCCTCATGCTGTCAAGCTGTGACCAGAGTGTGTACAGTAACAGAATGAGATGTATGTGCATAATAGTAATGTGGAATCTGGTACTTTGTGTGGTAACATTCAGGTAGTGCTAACAAACATTGCTCCCACAGGTATGTCAGATATGAACATTGTGCCGATAAATAAAAGCTTGATACACTGTACTGGTACTGTTTACTCTGGTATTGTATGGCATTGTGAGTGTTGCAGTTGTTCTGAATAATAAGGTATCACTGATCACTGGCACCCACACTGTGCTACATAATATAACTGTCTAGGAAATCCTGTATAAGAGTGTTGTAAGTCACTAAAGGTTGAAGAGAGCAAAAGTCTA